>NC_133364.1:26461263-26544799 GCF_049309525.1 Garra rufa
GATCATGTCCGCCCCTCCACCACCCACTGGCACTGCCTCCGCTGTGTGTGATGGAGAAGGCAAATGTGTGTTTGTGTGTGGGAGATATGAGCCGGATGGGGTGAGAGTGAAGGACTGCAGCACTGGGGGATCATGGGATACGTAGGTTCCTGTGTGCACCACTGTACGGGACGGAACTCAATATGGGCACACAGCAATGCATTTTGGCAAAATAGACATGAGTACTTGAGTTTGCGGCCTGTGCCACACCAGTATATACTGTGTGAAATTAAAAATGTGCAAAATGGTACAGATTTGATCATTTTTGCCATATTATTATTAGTGAGGTAGACAAATTCATGTGATAAATTTGTTATTAGTAGTGCTGTCAAACGATTAATTGCATCCAAAATAAAAGTTTTTGTTTACATATGGTGTATACTGTGTGTATTTATTATGTATAGATAAATACACACACATACACTCTATGTTTTGAAAATATTTACATGTATATATTTATATTCATAAAAATATATATATTGTGTGTGCGATTAATCACGATTAATCGTGATTAATCACATCCAAAATAAAAGTTTTTGTTTACATATAGTGTATACTGTGTATATTTATTATGTATAGATAAATACACACACATACATTCTATATTTTGAAAATATTTACATGTATATATTTATATAAATATATATATTTTGTGCACGATTAATCACGATTAATCGTTTGACAGCACTAGTTATTAGTGATACGGCACGAAGCATATATATTAGGGATGCACCGATATGAATCGGCCGATCATGCTTGCGCGTTTTGTCAGTAAAGCCGGTTCTGTAATCAGCGGTAAATGCCATCAGGTGCGTGATTTCACGTTGAGCCGTATATACTACACACAGCCGTTGTTTACCGACGAGCTGCGCAAATCAATGTTCATTATCAGTGTGAATGTGCGCAGCTCGTCGGTGAACAACGGCTGTGTGTAGTATATACGGCTCAATGTGAAATCACGCACCTGATGGCATTTACCGCTGATTACAGAACCAGCTTTACTGACAAAACGCGCAAGTGATCGGCCGATACGGATCGGTGCATCCCTAATATATATATATATATATATATATATATATATATATATATATATAATGAAATAATTAATAAAATACTATTTATTGTTTAAACATTAATTACATAAAGTGTTACAGAAATACTTATAGCTGCTCCTTAAGTATAATTTGACAAGGAAATGTAACTAAATAATTAGATAATATTTAATAAATAAAAAATGTCAAATGAAATAAATAAAATCATATTTTTTTCTAATATGAGAGACTGGAATACTTCCAAAAATAGTTGTTTTCACCTCATTTTAAATGTAATTTTTAATTTTTATTTAAATTAAATGAATTGATTTTCCTTTAGTATGTATGTGCGGTGAGTAAAGAAAATCATTTGGAACTAACGTCAACTATTTTTTTCTTTTCCCCATTTTTCTACTAGAACCAGTGTTGAGGAAAGATACTTTTAAAAGTAAAGCATTACAATATTGTGTTACTCCATAAAAAAGTAACTAATTGCACTACATAGTTACTTTTTATGGAAAGTAATGCATTGCG
The DNA here is from genome assembly GCF_049309525.1 of Garra rufa. Taxonomy (NCBI): domain Eukaryota; kingdom Metazoa; phylum Chordata; class Actinopteri; order Cypriniformes; family Cyprinidae; genus Garra; species Garra rufa. The sequence goes on from NC_133364.1 coordinate 26,462,868, forward strand.
TTACCTTTGGATTACTTTTGTGTTACTTTTTGTCACTTGAGCTGGGCTTGTTTATTTATTTTTAATAGCAAAAAACCCAAAAGTTATAATTTTGGCAACTGTAAAGGCCCTTTCACACCGAAAGTGAAATTAATAAGTCTCAGGCTTACACCTCACTCCCAATTTCTCTTACAAAATGGTCAGATGTCAGTGAATAAATGGGGAAACAAAATAACTTACTTAATTGAAAAAGTAACTCAGAAATGTTCTGGTAAATTGAAAAGTAATGTGTTACTTTGAAAAAGTAATCTGATTACATACTGTAACTCATTCTTTGCTTTAAGTGTTTACAGAAACACGCCACAGATCATGTTAATTACTAACATTAAATATAATTATTACTTTAAAGTAAAACATTGTAATTAAACATCACTTACTAATTAATAATTAGTAAGATGCCATTCACTTTAATTCAGCATTTCTATGTGTGGATAATTTGCTGCTGTTAAACTGGCAAATTAAAATTGGCCCCAGACTACTACTTTCCTTCCAATATAGTTGCCAGTTAAAACTAAACAATGTTGTATTATCTTTTGATAACATATCGCTTGCATATATTCGGTTTTGCCTCTACAGCGATGGTGGTACGTACCTTCCTGCAGTGAGACGAGTGGAGGGAAGTACTCCGGGATATAGTCTCTCCTCTCTCCCCTCAGAGCTTCGCGGGCGTCCGTTTCAAAGCCAGCAGCAGGAAACTGCAGAACGCTGCTCTTGCTGATGGGAAACTGAGGGATAGTCTGTGGGAAGCCAACAGGCTCCATGTTATTTACATAGTCCTCGAGTTCAGCTATACTGACTCCCAAAAGTCCAAAAGCCTGGTCCACATCACTCAGTCCAGGGTTTGTACGTCCATCTGAAAGAAAAGACAGAGAGATTATGCAATGCACATACAAAACTAAAGTGTGTTCAGCACCTTTATTTATACCATATAAGAAATAAATGCCCAATAAATATAACATTGAAGCCTAAAATTTTTAAAGAGACACCAATATGTAGGAAAATGCCTCAAAAAGAAACAAACAAATGAAAGAATAATGTGTGATAATGTTATTAGTTATATCTCAAAAACAATTGCCTTCAAGTTTTCAAAACATTTCAACAACTGCATGCCAACAAACCAAACTTTCAAAACAAATATTCACTAAAATTTTCCAAGGCCAAAACATAGACCCCAATGAGCATGTTTGCAGACTTTCACTTTGACAACAAGCAGGTTAAGATATAGTTGCTTTACTACTAAATACATAAATAAAAGAAAGTGTATCTGTTTTGAATCAGTGTTATTATAGTGAAATAATTATATACACTACCTGTCAAAAGTTTTTGAACAGTAGGAGTCTCTTCTGCTCACCAAGCCTGCATTTATTTGATACAAAGTACAGCAAAACCTGTAAAATTTTGAAATATTTTTACTATTTAAAAAAAATGTATTCTATTTGAATATATTCTAAAATGTAATTTATTCCTGTGATCAAAGCTAGATTTTCAGCATCATTACTTCAGTCTTCAAAGTCATATGATCTTTCAGAAATCATTCTAATATGCTGATTTGCTATTCAAGAAACATTTTTTTTTATTATTAGCAATATTTAAAACAGTTAAGTACATTTTTTCAGGATTCTTTGAAGAATAGAAAGATCCAAAGATCAGTATTTATCTGAAATAAAAGGCTTTTGTAACATTATACACTATACGCTTTGAGTCAGTATAATTTTGTATAATTATAGAAATGAATAATTTTATTTAGAAGGATGCTTTAAATTGAACCAAAGCGATGACAAAGACATTCATAATGTTACAAAAGATTTCTATTTCAGATCAATTCTGTTCTTCTGAACTTTCTATTCACCAAAGAAACTAATAAAAAATAAACTATAAACTAAAAATAAACTATTTTCAACATAATAATCAACTTTTTTGAGCAGCAAATCAGAATATTAGAATGATTTCTGAAGGATCATGTGATGATGCTAAAAATTTGAAAGCACAGGAATAAATAACATTTTAAAATATATTCAAATAGAAAACAATTATTTTAAATAGTATAAATATTTCTAAATTTTACTGTTTTGCTGTACTTTGGATCAAATAAAGGCAGGCTTGGTGAGAAGAAGAGACGTCTTTAAAAAAAGCATTAAAAATCTTAGTGTTCAAAAACTTTTGACTGGTAATGTATGAAAAAAAAATTCAGTAGTTTTTTTTTTCTCTTTTCTCAACATTTCTCATTTTCATTTAGTTCGCTAAAATAAAAAAAATGTAACTAAATGAAATAAAAATTAATACATATAGACGTAATTGTTAAAGAAAAACTAATACAAAATACTACTACTTGCCACAAAAATAAAAACTAATTTAAAATATTTAATATTCATATAACACTTAAAACAAACATTAACAAAAACATCCCAAACATTTAAATAAAAGACAAAACAAAAACGTTTGCAAACGGCTTTCACAAACTACTTACATTGCATGAAAGTGTATGTTTTGAACAGCTATTAATGTTTACTAAAAGACTGTATAAAATATACTTATAATAAAATAACCTTAAAGAAAAATGTTTAAAAAATGAACTTGTTTTATTTTAGCTAGATGCAAATTTGATGCACTGAAATAAAAGGTTACTAAAACTTTTGCATTTTTAAATCTTATGTAAAAAAAGAAATTAATAAATACTTTAACAGTATCTGAATGATATTAAAATACCTCTGTTTTGAACACATGAACCGCACATAAACACAGATGATGCTGCAGCTTACATCATCACTATGGCAACAAGTGGGAATCCATACTCTGTTTCCTTGTTAACTATTTCACATTATCTTGTTTGAGATACAGCAAACATTTAAGGCTCCGAGAAGCATGTTATTTAACATTTCAATCATTTTACGAAGTGTATAGTCTGTTAAGCAAAGTCTGATTCAGTTAGCCTAAATAGACAGCTAACTAGTCTCTGGTCAGCTGTCAAAACATACACACTGTGAAGTATGATAGCTAGCTTCAAAACTAACATCTTGCAAAAATATAATGTGTTTAAGCGTCCAAGAAATTGCTTAAAGGTAGTTCTTTGGGAACGTTTAAACCCAATAATAGTAAAATGCCCATTTGAGGAGCTAGTTAGCTTAGCATGCTAACAACACTTGGCATGCTAAGTGGGCGGGGCTTAACAACAAACACACTATCTACAGTGTGCACTAACATACTTCACAGCACACTACTCCAACACAACAAGGCTGTTATTAGGCTCAGAAAGGAGTATTAAACGACTCACAGAGCTCGGAGTATCGGTGGCAGCTCCGGGACAGCTGCTGCAAGTATCTCTCCAGCACATCGGACAGCAGATCACAGGCGCTCAGCTGCACCGCATCCCAGCCCACCGCCTGACACACCTGCGCCACGGACACCCGCAGCATCGAGCGTGCGTAACTCTCACACATCTCTCCGCTCCCGAAAGCCCGCTCTCACGGCGCCTTGAAAGGCTTTGATTTGATCATTCACATGAATAGGGACACTGGCGCTTCCATAGGAGCCGCCATCTTTACTTCCCAAGCGAAACATCGTGGAGCAATCGATCGCGCATGCGTAGAAGAGCGGAGAGTCTGATCGATTAGAGCTTGCTCGATTAGACCCCCTGCATATGGAAGCGGTGCAGTTGGGTGATGTGTAAAAATAGCAATAGTGATGATTTGTAAAACCTTGAGTGTTAATTCAAAAACAACTTTGTGTAAATTAAAAAGTCTTTGTTCAAGTGGAATTGGTAATAAATAAGAAAGTAAGAAATTAGATAAAAGTCAGTAACTCTCGTTTCGGCGACTCGTTTTTTGAAGCTTTTATTTAACTTACATGAATCGGTTCAACCTAACCGGTTCAGTGGTTCTTTTACGTTATTTCATGTTCCCTGACACCTCCATAAATATATATTGAGTAGGATTTTGTTGCATAGAGTGGTATTTGCTCCTCTTGTGTGTTACATTTTTATTTTTATTGTATTATTATTGTACTCTGGCACTGGTCTATTATTTTTTTTTCTTGCTATTTCTTTTTGTATGTCAGTGTGTTTCTATTCTTTCAGTAGGGCTGTCAAATCGATTAATTGCAAAAAAGTTTGTTTGCATAATATGTGTGTGTACTGTGTATATGTATATATAATTACATGCACATGCATATGCATATTTAAGAAATATTCATATTAAATATTATATAGGCATGTGTTACACCTACATTATGTAAACAAAACCTTATTCTGGAAGCGATTAATCGTTTGACAGCAGTAATTTATATATGATTTACATTATATATAAATGTAAATCTCTCTCTCTATATATAAATATATATAAATATACACATTACACAAACATATGTAAACAAAAACTTACTTTGGAAGTGATTAATCGAGCATAATCATTTGACAGCACTAATTTATATATGATTTATATTATATATGAACGTAAATAATATCTCATATTTCTTAAATATATAAATAGTAATTATTTTGTCATTGTATTTGTTAATTATGAAATTAACATTAATGCTAATTTCATACAGTATACTTCATACATATATATATATATATATATATATATATATACATATACAATTTAAAGGATTTGTATATGACATCCATATATTCAGGACATATTTATGGTAAAGGTAATTTTTTTTTACTTCACTTACTGTCTATGTCCACCATAGTACTAACAGTACTTTGGTAGGTCATAGTAGAACAATCGTAATAGTTATTTTCAGTAAAAGTTTGTATCAATTTATACGATTTACTTAAAGACTGTATGAATTGGATTTAATATTACAAAAAAAACTGGAAAGTTTTGTGAAAGATTCTCGTTAATGCAGAAGTAAATTTAAAGCAAATTATTTTTGCAGCTAAAAAGTCATTTTAAAGTCTGATCTTATGCTTATATTACTAGTATATTAAATGGAATGTTACAAATATAATTTGAATGTCATCTGTCTACTGAAAAATGTGCTCCCATTCTTACATTTTTAAACAGTTTCTTAGGCATAGTGAACTCAGATGACTCAATAAAAATGTCTTCAGAAGAGAGAGAGAGAAAAAAAAAAACAGTTGGGTATGGTGCTGCGCATCAGCTCTCAGATGATAACCATCAGAATCTGAGCTCCAGTGGCAGCTGATTAAATAATGTATGAGTGACCCATATGGTCAAACTTTCTACTTGCCCATTACTTTAATAGATCAGACCCTCTTCTACAATCAGTGACCCCCAAATTCACCCTTTCATGGATACAGACACCCAACACCGCGGCTCGATCATTTAATCTGATACTGTGGTGGCTGGCCGGGCTTGAGTTTCAAATGGATAACAAGGAGGCTAAACTTGTTTTGATTGGCAATTATAAGAAGGAACAATAAGGATGCCGTTAAGTCAATTGGGTTTATCAGTAATCAGTTCAGAGTAACTTAATACAGCTTTAAGCAAAATACGTAAACGCCAGAGAGGGTTTATTGGAAGGATTGACCTTGTGTTCTGTTTTGGCAGACTTCTTCTTCAAATGCTCCGTGTATTGATAACCTCTGAGCGTAGCCAACCCAGTGGCTTCAAAGAAGAGTTCACAAGCTTTAATTCCAATGGAAAACAAGCACGAGTCGGGAAACTTGCTTTTTATTTTTTTAGGAGGACATCAAAGCTGATTAGGACATGCACTAGAAATAGACTTGAGAAGTCAAATGGATGGCATTTCTCTGTAAGAGGTTTATTTTGTCTCATTATTGTATAAACAGAAGCACATATATATTTATGAATTCTACACCAGGTGACGAAACTGGAGAGCATGTGAGCCAGAACCACACTGAAACATCCCAGGAATCCTCTTTATCTGTAATGAGGAAAAAACAAAGAAACATTTAGTACCTTCTAAACACTCTAAAGGCCTGTTCACACCAAGACAAATGTTGAGTGCAAAGATTTGTTGCGATAATTTCACATTTGAACACACAGCTGTTAATGCATGAATTTGCCATTTCATTGATCTGAACAAAAAAATAAAAAATTGCACATGAATTGTTGCAACAAACATTTGTGTTGGTGTGAACATATAGAATATGTTTCTGGCCTCTGATATATGAAAGCAGCATTTAAATTAAAAGGACAGTTCACCCAAAAATTCAAATTGTCATTAATTACTCGTTCAAAACCGGTACGATATTTTGGGTGAAATCCGAGAGCTTTCTGACCCTGCGTAGACAGCAAGGCAACTGCCACTTTCAAGGCCTAGAAAGGTAGTAAGGACATAGTTAAAATAGTCCATGCAACAACCATAAGGTCTACGAGAATATTTTGTGTGCAAAGAAAACAAAATTAACAACTTTAGCACTTTCTACATCCTGCTTCAACCGCACCACACACGCGTCGTGGTATTCTCAAAAACGTGCATCGAAGACTGACACAAAAAAGAAGAAATTGTTGAATAAAGTCATTATTTTTTGTTTTCTTTGCGCCCAAACATTATTCTTGCAGCTTTATGACTTCACGGTTGAACCACTAATGTCACATGGACTATTTTTTTGATGTTCTTGCTACCTTTCTGGCTCTTGCACATGTCAGTTGTGTTGCGGTCTATGCAGGGTCAGAAAGCTCTCGGATTTCATCACAAATTCCTTAATTTGTGTTCCGAAGATAAACGAAGGTCTTACACCTTTGGAACGACATTTCACATATTTTAGTCTGGCATTATACAGTAGTCAACATTTGAAGAGAATTAAAAAAAGTTCAAAGAAGAGAAAAGAGCAGGTATTGCTTTGGTTTCAGTATAACTTTGATGAAAGGTTTTGATCCACTTCAAATGTTGACTACTGTAGTTTGGGAAAAGTATAGTAAATGCATACAAATCTGTCAAGTACTTGCTGAGTTTATTCATTTTTGTGGTGCATTTTTAAAAAAAAGACGTTCAAGGAGACCGAAACGACAAAGTGCGCCCTGTTTGTTTTATAAAAGCACAATGTTTTGTTAATATTGCGAGTGTATACAAATAAAAGTAGACTTTTTACAGTTTTAACCAATGCATTACTCGTCTGTACAATTAAAAATGACAGAACATTAAGTTCTTTTAGCTGTTGTTCAAGTTGCTTTTTTGTTTTGATACTTGCGTAATTTCTCAGTCAATATTAAATTACGAAAGAACTATGAGTTTCACATTGTACTGCACTTTTTAGATTTGCTAACTTGAAAGTAACTTAAAAATAATTACTAATCTAGTTGCATTTTAAATTTCAAATTACAATTTTAAAGTAAATAGTAACTTGGATTTTTTTTTAGTAACTTACCTAACACTGCCCATGTGACATCAGTGGTTTAACTAATTTATGAAGCTAGAATACTCTGTGCGCAAAGAAAACAAAAATAACGATGTTGTGGTACTCCTGTGAACGTGCGTCGAGGACCGACACAGAAAAGAAGAAATTGTAGAATAAGTCAATATTTTCGTTTTCTTTGCACACAAAAAAATATTCTCATAGCTTCATAAAATTACGGTTGAACCACATGGACAACGTTCTTACTACCTTTCTAGGCTTTGAACGTGTCAGTTGCATTGCTGTCTATGCAGGGTCAGAAAGCTCTCAGATTTCATCATACATATTCTAATTTGTGTTCCGAAGATGAATGAAGGTCTTACGAGTTTGGAATGACATGAGGGTAATTAATGATAGAATTTAAATTGTGTGTATTCTAATTACTTTTCCTGATAATGCAGTAATGTAATGCGTTACATTTTAAATTCATGTAATTTGATAAGTTACTAATGTCAATAAAATTACATTAAGTTACAAAGAAATATGAAGTAAAATGCATTATAAAATAATGTTTTGCGCATCAGTATGCCCTTTAATAAATCACCAGGGAATGTGAGCTAAAATGCAGATGAGTTGTACAAAACTTAGATGCAATGAAAGGTTGCCTATTATATTTAAAAATGTTAGTTTGGGAAATTATAGTTTGGGAAAAGTCCAGCTAGTTAATGCTGACAAGTTTGTCAGGTATTCGCTGAGTTTCCGTTCCTTTTAAATGGCACATTTTCAATATTAAAGTTCAAGGAGACCAAGACGGCAGAAAGTCCACTCTGTTGTTGCTTTACTTTACAAAAGCACAATGTGTTGTTGTCGATTTTGCAAGTGTACACAAATAAAATACTTTAAATTTCTGAAAGAACTACGAGTTTCAATTTTTTTAGGTTTGATAAAGTAAACTTCAAAGTAATTTAGTTAGTAATCTGATTACTTTTTAAAATAAAATTAAAGAAGTAATTAGTAGTGGATTACTTTTTTTTCGTTACCCAACACTGCCCATGTGACATCAGTGGTTCAACTGTAATATTATCAAGGTACAAAAATTGTGTGCACAAAGAAAACAAAAATGACACAGAAGAGAAGACTATGTTTGAATAAAGTCACTATTTTTGTGTTTTGTACGCACAAAAAGTATTCTCGTAGCTTCATTAAATTATGGTTGAACCACTGATGTCACATGGACCATTTTAACAATGTCCTTACAACCTTTCTGGGCCTTGAACGTGTCAGTTGCGTTGCTGTCTATGCAGGGTCAGAAAGCTCTCAGATTTCATCAAAAATATCCTAATTTGTGTTATGAAGATGCACAAAAGTCTTACAGGTTTGAAACGATATCAAAGTGAGTAGTTAATGACAGAATTTTCATTTTTGGATGAACTATCCCTTTAACATCCTTGCATAAAGGATATGTCTAAGGTCTAACCAATAAAACTATAAGTCAGCATGTCATTCTCTAACGAAAAAGTAAAGCTCTTTTACTCAAATAACTTTCTCTAGTAGAAATTAACTAAACCCACTAAAAGAACCCCCCACACACAACAAAACACCTTTTTTTATAATCAAACAACAAATCCTACGGTCTGCTGCAGAACGTTACCTCAGTCCTGCCTCAGTTTCTGTGAACGGTGAACATGCATATTATGGAAGGTCAGTGAGGGAAAGACGGAAATTGAATTAATGTGGGTTAAATTAAAGGTGCAAAAATGACACATGAAAGAAATGAGTTCATAAAACTAAAAAAAAAAACATAATTTTGATGTAACAGAACAGTGCATTAGAAAAGGTTAAACCATAACCCAATACAGAGAATGAATTAACGAATCAATAAGACAGACAGATGGCATGCAATGGTTATAATGAGGGTAAAAGACAGGCAAAAAAGGGGAAAAACATCTTACAGAGCAGCGGCTCCAGAAATGATCTCAATGAGCTCCTTAGTGATGACAGCCTGGCGGGTTCGGTTGAAGGTCAGAGTCAGCTTGTCAATTATCTCAGCTAATGAAGAGGAAAAAAGAGACATGATTGCAAAGCGATAATATTAGTGACGATTACACTTCTGCGAGGAATATAGGAAGCTGGTCATCATAGTCTTTTCAAAACTGAAAGGATGACGACGTATAAAATGACTCACAAGCATTCTTGCTGGCGCTGTCCATAGCAGTCATCCTAGCGCTCTGCTCACTGGTGGTGGACTCCTTCAGCCCAAAGTAGATGATGTTGACCAGAGCAAACTCCTGATAGTTCCTCAGGACATCAGCATCGATGTCATCATAGATGCCCATGTTTTCTGAACAAAACACATGACAAATGATTCAGTTATTACATTGCGATTAGTGTCAGGAACGATTAGTGTCATCCAGCCTAACAACTAAATGATACCTGAGCTTGCAACAGTGTCAATGGAAAACAGAGGTTTCTCATCTGTCTTATATGAAATCACAGACCTGCAGAAGACACAAATCAGCATCAAAATCTATATTTGGTTTAATGTTTGGTATATAACAATGTGCATTATATAATCAAACCTAAATCTGTTGTATACAACGGATCCCTGGTCAAACTCATAGCCGGAGTCCAGCAGCTCTGTGGCAATGACAGAAGCATCAGTAAAAGTAGGGGGTTTGCGGCCCACCTCCTTACAGTTGATCAGGATGTGTTTGCCATGGGTCCTGATGGTCACAGAAGCAGAGGAAAAGATTAAAGCAAAGAACATTGCGAAAATTATTCAATGAGAACAACAAAGACAAACTGAGAGAGATATATACCTGTAGAGCAGACCTCTGAGTTTGTCACCGATATTGACAATCATGACCTCTTTGCCAGCGCTAGATAGCTTGGCGATCTCACTCTTCATGGCTTTGGCCACACTGCTGTGGATGGCACCGCAGAGACCACGGTCAGATGACACACCAATGATCAAGTGCTTGTTCTTGTCTTCCGGAGCCTTGATCTCAGCCTTCTCATAGAGTGCTAAACAACAATGACATGAAAAAATAACATTCACAAGATGTTCTAAATGGATATGAAAGCCCGTTTCCACCACTGAACAAAAAAAAATTTAAAAAAAGGGAATTGCAACTTTTTTTGTTTGTTTTTCTCAGAAATGCATGATACAAACTAAGGGTGCAACGGTTCTCGGTAAAAAATTTAACCGTACGGATCTCCACACACGGTTCGGTACGCACTAGGACCGCGGTTCAACTTAAATCTGACAACGCATCTGTAAAATGATTTGTTTTAAGTAACAACATGTAAAACAAACAGGGTTATACAAGTGTATGTTTCTGTTGATGGATGCGCATTCTGGCTTCCCAATACATTACAACGTGGACAAACCATTTTTGTTCAATGCGAGTGCCGTATACTGGAATATGAGCAATCAGTGATTCCGTCATCTTACAGGTGCTGATAGCACGCGTGTGTAGGTAAGACCCGAACAGCACACATTGCTATCTTTATTTAAGCTAATGTTTTTTAAGCTTTGTCAGTTTAAACATTTACGAGCCATAAGACGCGAGTTCGCGTGCAGTGAGAACATCTGTGTGTGCTCTCATCCGAAGCGCGCAAACCCGCACCTCAGAACGCGCGCAAATATTAAGCTCTCTTTTAAGTATTGAGTTTGAATGGACAAATTCACACAAATTGTCAAAATGCCCATCTTGGTAAGTATCCTAGCAGAATAGCTTTTGTAATGTTAATAAAGATTAAGCTTTAATTTATATTGTAAAATATGCAATGCTTTTTTACATTTGATTATTTTTTCAGTTTCTGTACCTAAAAACTAATGTTAGACCTACATAAAAATGTTTATTTTATTTGTATCTTTACTCAACTGTATTTATTTGTGCTGTTGCTTGTAGTTAGATTATTCTTCTTTATTTTTATTTGACAGTAGTTTTTTACTATACTATACTTAACATGGCACATGTACCGAAACCGTGACTCTAAAACCGTAATACAAACCGAACCGTGAGTAAGTTGAACCGTTGCACCCCTAATACAAACTCACAATTCTGACTTTTTGTCTCAGAATTGTGAGATATAAACCCGCAATTGCATGTTTTAAAGTCAGAATTATGAAATACAAACTTGTAATTTCAAGTTATAAAGTCAGAATTGCGAGATCTAAAGTCACAATTGTAATATGATAGACAATTCCGAGTTAGAATTGTGAGTTTATATATCGCAATTTATGAGTATTGAAAAAGTTATATCTTGCAATTCTGACTTTATAACTCGTAACTGCGACTTTTTATCTCACAATTATGATGTTTTTCTCAGAATTGCATGATACAAACTCGCAATTTTAATTTTTGTCTAAGAATTGTGAGATATAAACTTTCAATCGCGAGTTATAAAGTCAGAATTGCGAGATAGTCACAATTGTAATGTTATAAACAATTCTAAGTTATAAACTAACAATTCTGTGAAAAAGTCAGAATTGTGAGACAAACTCGCAATTCTCATAAAAAAAAAAAAACATCAGAACTGTGAGTTTATATCTTGCAATTCTGACTTTATTTCTCGCAATTGCCAGTTTGTCTTGCAATTCAGAGAAAAAAAGTCAGAATTGTGCATTTTTATCTTGCAATTCTGACTTTGTTTCTCAAATTATGAGTTGAAATTTTGCAATTTTGACTTTATAACTTGCAATTGCTAGTTCATATCATGCAATTCTGAGAAAAAAAAAAAAGTCAGAATTGTGAGCTTATGTCTCGCAATCCTGACTTTTTAACTCGCAATTGTGAGTTTATATCTCATAATTCTGAGAAAAAAAAAGTCAGAATTTCAAGTTTTGTCAAAGACTGAATTGCGAGATGTGAACTCACAATTGTGAGAAAAAAAGTCAGAATTTCCTTTTTTTTTTTTTTATTCAGTGGCGGAAACAGGCTTCCATAGATATCGTAATATCTGTGCACTATAATCTTAATTTTGTGAAAAATTATATGAATATGCTGCATACCCATAGCGCCAGTGCCATAGACCCGGGCGGGCTTCAGGGATCTCTCAGCTCTGGAATACTTTGCTGCTGCCACCATCTTCATGGATTTGGTGATCTTCTGGATGTTCTTGATGGACTTCAACCGAACGGTGACTGGTGAAAGGAAAAAACACTGGTCAGAAACTTCATACAACTGTCTGTTATGTACAATGACATGACTGCAAAACAAACACCAGCAAGATACAAACACATTTAAGTACATTAACTACATTTGTAAAGACATGAATATTAGATGACCTTTAATAAAGCAAAAGGAAACTTTACTTACTGTCCTTCAAGGTAGCCATGTTCCTGACCTGCCCACTGCAAGAGATGTTTTAAGAGGTTAATCTTAACCACAAATAAATGCATTATAATAACTCTCAGAGCAATGACGCATCAATAAATGTGATAATCAATTGAAATTACATTGAAAGCAATGCATACCATAGAAACCCACACTGGTATTTACGTCATTGCGTGACGGTTTGCATACAAACAGCTCAAAACTCAAGAACATAATTTGATCAAATATGTGGATATTGCAGCATATTGTTATTAAACAAGCATTAATAAACATGGAAATGTCAATCCGCGGTCTGTCATCCGCTTAAACGGACACACTGCGGCCTAAAGATCAGCACGTCCTTGCTCCACCGTATCCTCATTTCATTGACCAACTGACGCATTTTAGTTTCATTACTTATAAACGTACATTAAATACATATTCCCAGAATGTTACATATTCAAAAGAAATCTATAAAGTCTTACCATTGTGGGAGGAACACCGCCGCGCTGGTCCTGGCGAACATGTTCACTTCAATGAAGGTCAGAGCCGCCGGTCTGCGCAGGCGCAAATAAAGCGCTGGAAGACTTAATCATCACAATCTCGCGATATTACAGGAACACACGAATTAGTGACGAAATACGCAGGTTAGCAAAGCGACGGATCGCGTCACGGCGCAAGGGAGAGTGAGAAGTGTTGAGACACTGGAACTGTTTTTCCTTTTTAATATATTTTGATTTTTTTGAGTAGTTAAAATGGGGAAAGCAGATTTTCTAAGTCCCAAAGCGATTGGAAATAGAATCAAAGCCAAAGGCCTTCAAAAACTGCGGTGGTACTGCCAAATGTGTCAGAAGCAATGTAGAGATGAAGTAAGTTTCTGTGAACGTGTGCCTTGTTTTTCAGTAACACTTAAACCGCATGTATTAATTCATTCGCTTATGATTTTTAATGATTCAATTGTAGATATGAATAAAAGTACTGCATATTTCCCGTATTTCTATGCGGAATTAATGGATATCAGACTGTGTCACAAAACTTTAGCTGTCTTTTTAGATAGCATGTTTAATTATAATGTTTTGAGCCTTAAAATATGCTATATTAAATGCAAATATAAACTATAAACTACACTACCAGTCAAAAATCAAAAAAGTAAGATTTTGTATTTATAAATAAGTCTCTTCTGCTCACCAAGCCTGTATTTATGTGATCTAAAGTAGAGCTAAATTGAAATATATTTACTATTTAAAATAACTGCTTTATATTTAAATATATTTTCAAATGTTTTTTTATTCCTGTGATTTCAAAGCAGAATTTTTAGCATCATTATTCCAGTTAAATGATCCTTCAGAAATCATTCTAATCTGATTTGCTGCTCAAAAATATTTATTATTATTATTATTAATAGTATGTTGAAAACAGATTTTTTTTTTCAGAGAAAGGTCAGACGAACAGCATTTATCTGAAATAGAAATCTTTTGTAACATTATAAATGATTTTATCATCACTTTTTGATCAGTTTAAACCATTCTCGCTAAATAAAAGTTTTAATTTCTATAATTGACGCCAAGCTTTTGAATGGTATGGTGTATAATGTTACAAAAGCTTTTTATATTAAATTAATCCATTCATTAAAAAAACTATTCAAATAGAGAGCAGTTATTTTAAATAGTAAAAATATTTCAAAATTGTACTTTTAATTGCTGTAATTTGGAACAAATAAATGCAGGCTTAGTGAGCAGAAGAGACTTCTTTAAAAAAAAATCATTACAAATCTTACTGTTCAAAAACTTTTGACTGGTAGTGTATATTAAAACCAATGTAGACAGCATTTTGGGGCATCACAGGCAAGGGTTAGGTCTTAAATCATTGGTTGTGTCTTAAAATGTAATGTGTTGTCTATTTAGGATGATGTTTTTCAAAATACATCTCATAGTAAATGCTAAATGAATATATGTAAACCTGGTAAAATACCAACTAAACAGCATATTTGAACATCATAACCTGTCTTAAAACCAAGTAAGCTGCCTTGTCATCATGTTTGTGCTTTACAGGCTACGACTGTGTTGGGCATCATTGTGTTTGTCTCAATTCCAGTCTGTTTACACAGCATTTTTTGGGCAAGACATGGACACTGAGTCTATCTTGACATGATTTTGAGCAACACACACTACCAGTGAAAAGTTTTTGAACAGTAAGATTTGTAGTGTTTTTTTAAAGTAGTCTCTTCTGCTCACCAAACTTGCATTTATTTGATCCAAAGTGCAGCAAAAATGTTACAATTTTGATATATTTTGACTATTTAAAACAACAGTTTTCTATTTAAATATATTTAAAAATGTTATTTATTCTATTCCTGTGATTTCAAAGCTGAATTTTTAGCATTTTTAGACAAAAAAACATTACAAATATTTCTGTTCAAAAACTTTTGACTGGTAGCGTAGGTTGTTTCAAAACCTAGCGAGTCATTAGCTAACTTGATCTCTTTTGATTGCAGAACGGGTTTAAATGTCACTGCATGTCTGAGTCTCATCAGAGACAGCTGCTGTTAGCTTCGGAGAACCCTAACCAGTTCATGAGCTACTTCTCAGAGTAAGTCAACACACACTATATATCTAAATCCAGGTCCATCTGTCTTGAGATGAAATGTGATTTCAAATTCTGATTTTATAGGGAGTTCAAAAGTGACTTCTTAGAGCTGCTCCGAAGACGTTTTGGTAAGTTATTGCTGTTTTTAATTATTAACCAGTATTTATTCATTTATTCTAATATTGTTGGCTAAGAGAGTCTGTGTTCATTTTTGCAGGGACTAAGCGAGTTCACAATAACATTGTGTATAATGAATACATCAGTAATCGGGAACACGTTCACATGAACTCTACTCAGTGGGAGACTCTTACTGACTTCACCAAATGGCTTGGGAGAGAAGGCAAGTAAAAAATAAAAAATAAACGAATTGGGGTCAGTAAGAATCATTTTCTTTAGCAAGGATGCATTAAATTGATCAAAAGTGACAGGGAAACTTTTTACATTACCAAAAATATATTTTAAATAACTTTATATTCATCAAATAATTCTAAAAAAGCACTGTGATTTCCACAAAAAAATATTAAATGGCACAAATGTTTCAAATCAGCATATTAGAATTGCTTCTGAAGGATCATGTGACACTGAAGACTGGAGTTATGAAGCTAAAAATTCAGCTTTGCATCACAGGCATAAATTACATTTTTAAAATATATTACAATGACAATAATATTTCGCAAAATTACTGTATTTTGGATCAAAATAAATGCATCCTTGATGACCTTTGCACAGTATTGTACATGTTTCATTTAGATTGTCTGTACAGGTTTTTGCAAAGTGGATGAGACACCCAAAGGCTGGTACGTCCAGTACATTGATCGTGATCCAGAGACGATCCGCAGACAGGAGGAGCTAGAGAGGAAGAAGAAACAGGATATGGACGATGAAGAACGCAGCGCAAAATTCATCGAAGAACAAGTTCGCCGTGGCCGGGAAGGCAAGGAGCCGGAGGTGTGTTTGTGTGTTTAAAATTTTTATTTTTTTTATTTTTCCTGTTCAAAATGTCATTGTCCGTGTATCTACAGGAGGAGCCAGTGTTCACAGAACTGAAGCGAGAGAAGGAAGATGAGAAAGTGGCTTTTAACTTAGACATTGCTTTAGCAGGACCTTCCAAAACAAGGTATAACCAGTCTAAAGGTGTGTTCACACTTGTAGTTCGGTTTTTTTTTTTTTTCAATTGGTCTTGATCCAGTGTTCACACTGGCATTTTTGACAGCGAACCTAAAGATATCAAACCTAAAGGCATAGTGATACGTTCACAATTTGATTGGTCGAGTTGAGTGACGTTTGTTTGGACAAACACTCCAAACTAAAGAAAAAGGTGTGTCCAACTTAAAGCCGATTTAAGTTGACTACACCGAATGCCGTCTGCTGGACTAAGCACGCTCATTGTTGCGTGTATATGATTTTATTTTCACCACCTGCAAACTCACAAAGAGCTCATAAAAGGCACTTTACCTCCTCGTTGCTCCACGTTTGCTCTTTGCAAATTTTGTTTAGGATACACCGCTTGTTCCCCTCATGAAATCATGTTGCATAACGCATACTTCTTGTTTTTGGTTCGTTTAGATGTATTTGGTCTGTGTTGCATTTATATTTAATTCGAACCGCAACAGATTTAGTTTGAAAGCGGACTGAAACTAGTTCGGTGCGCACCAGGGTTCGAATGGCAGCATTCACACTTACTCAAATGAACCGCACTAACAGAGCAATCGAGTTCCTTTTGATCAAACCAAACATGACAAGTGTGAACACACCTTAAAAGTCTTATAAAGCATTATGGCTATAGTTTGGGTGACGGATTTGACAATAACTGTTTAATATCTGTTTAATTTCTATAGCACAACTTTGGGTCCTAGTGCCCTCAAAGCTGCAGCTTCTGCAAAAAGGAAAGAGTCTTCCCACAGCGGAGATTCTAAGGACAAGAAAAAGAAATCTGCTCTGGATGAGATAATGGAGGCACGTTCTTCGTTAATGTTTTTCTTTTGAATGCACAAATCACACATTTTTTTAAAGCGATAGTTCCCCAAAAATGATAATTACCCCATGATTTACTCACCCTCAAGCCATCCTAGGTGTATATGACTTGCTTCTTTTAGATGAATACAATCAGAGTTGTATTGTTATAAAAAAAAATGTCCTGGCTCTTCTAAGCTTTATAATAGCAGTGAATGGCTGTTGAGAATAAAATGGCATAAAAAGTACTCCACATGGTTCCGGAGGGTTAATAAAGGCCTTCTGAAGGTAATCGATGTGGTCGTGTAAGAAAAATATCCATATTTAAAACTTTATAAACCATCATTTCTAGCTTCCGCTAACTATTGTATGCGCGTTCACGAGAGAGTGGCATTTAAGCGGGTGACATAGGATGTAGGCGTAGGGTACAAAAGTACAAGTACAAAATGAGGTTTTGTAAAGAAAAATGACAGAGGATTTTAATATAAGCCAAGAGACGACTGGTTTTCCTTTGTTGTAAACAAAACTTGATTCTCGCAAAACTACTATATTCTCACTGGTTCATGTTTTTCTTACACAAATGCATCACTTTGCTTCAGAAGGCCTTTATTAACCTCCTGGAGCCGTGTGGAGTACTTTTTATGATGGATGGACGAACTTTATTGGACTTCAAAATCTCAACAGCCATTCACTGCCATTATAAAGCTTGGAAGAGCCAGGACATTGTTTAATATAACTCCGACTGTATTCGTCTGAAAGCAGAAAGTCCTATACACCTAGGATGGCTTGAGGTTGAGTAAATCATGGGATAATTTTCATTTTTGGGTGCACTATCCCTTTAATGAACCTGATTCACCCAGAACATTCCCTTTGTGTGTCTTCCAGATGGAGGAACAGAAGAAGAAATCTGTAAGATCTGATAACTGGATCCAAGCAAACATTGTAGTCAAAGTGATAACTAAGAAACTGGGAGAGAAGTATTACAAGAAGAAAGCAATCATTCGGGTAACTAAAGCACTGTCAGTATAGGACTGTTCTCATCCAAACAGAGTGCTAACATGTTTTCTACAGTGATACTGTGCATGTTTGTGATTTTACAGGAGGTGCAGAATAAATACACAGCTGTGGTGAAGATGGTGGACTCTGGAGACAAACTCAAACTGGACCAGAGTCATTTGGAGACAGTCATTCCAGCTCCTGGTATTACCCTGTTACTTTTTTCCCCTGTGTAACACAAAAATAGGATTTTTCGAAGAAATTCTCAATCTAATCTCTCATTTTCTCTTAGGTAAGCGAGTTTTGATCGTGAATGGCCAATATAAAGACACAGAGGCCATCCTGGAAGGCATAAATGAGCATAAATTCTCTGCTACACTCATGTTAGACTCGGTAAGTTCACTCTGAAAATTGTCACTGCACCTTATGAAATCAAAATAGGATTTAGTAGCTTTTATTCAATGTCTGTTAATTCAAGGATGCCTCCAACTGTTAAAAAATGAGTGTCTTTATAAACCAAAATAATACTTCGAATAAATTCTGTTCTTTTGATGTTTCTATTAAAGGAGTAGTTCACTTTCAGAACAAAAATTTACAGATAATGTACTCACCCCCTTGCCATCCAAGATGTTCATGTCTTTCTGTCTTCAGTCGTAAGGAAATTATGTTTTTTGAGGAAAACGTTTCAGGATTTCTCTCCATATAATGGACTTCTATGGTGCCCCCAAGTTTGAACGTCCAAAATGCAGCTTCAAAGGGCTCTAAAGGATCACAGCCGAGGAAAGAAGGGTCTTATCTAGCGGAACAATGGGTTATTTTATTTAAAAAATACAATTTAAATACTTTTTAACCTCCTGCTTGTGTTGTCCACCTCATCAAGACGAGTGTTAGAGATTAAAAAGTATTTAAGTTGTAAATGTTTTTAGAAAATAACCCATTGTTTCGCTAGACAAGACCCTTCTTCCTTGGCTGTGATCGTTTAGAGTCCTTTGAAGCTGCATTTTGGAAGTTCAAACTCGGGGGCACCGTAGAAGTCCATTATATGGAGAGAAATCCTAAAATGTTTGCCTAAAAAAAAAACTATTTTTTTATGACCAAAGAAAGAAAGAAAGACATAAACATCTTGGAGGGGGTTACATTATCTGTAAATTTTTGTTCTGAAAGTGAACTATATTAACCAGTACAACTGTTCTCCAAGATTGAGAGACACTCATCTAAAGCATGTTTTTTTTTGGCTCGGTTTAGGGTCGGATGAAAGGAAAGACAGTGGAGGGAATTGCATATGAGGACTTCTCTAAATTGGCCTGATTTTCATCTTCTTCACGGTGCCTCTACTGTGTCAGAGTGCATAATAAAGACTCTTGAATGATCTGATTTACATAATGGAACAAAATGACCAATGGTTTTTATTGTGTTTATTTGTTTATTGTTATCTGTTGTCATTAAAAATGGTTGCATATGATTAAAATTCGATTTCTGTATAAAATGTTTTACTGCAAACACTCAAGACATAATTAAATGAATTGGCTTTAATTATTAAGCAATTTCAGTTCAGTTGGTTGATGTACAGAACTATTTTCCTATGTTTTGTATATATTTTCTTGTAGTATTAAAAACTTTTTTTTTAATGGCAATGTTTAGGTTTTCTTTGCTGCTTATTGCTTTTATAAAATAACAGATTTCTACTAATCTAGCCTCTTTTTCTCTTTTAGCAAGTGTTCTAAGCTAGCTGTCACACTCATGCTCTCAGAGAGCGCTCAGGAAGCTGTCCAGCTGAGGCAGGATATAGCTGGTGTAACTGCCATCAATGAAGCCTTTTCCATTGTTATGGATAAACCAGCAGTAGACATCAGAACCTCGTTTCTTGTCATGTCTGTAGTCCTTCTGCCAGCCCCTAATTGATATAAAAATATTCCAACATTTAAAAATATGATATAATTAGGTCCTTAATGAACACAAGTTGATTTGAATGGATCTCAGGCAAGTCTTTTTTAAATTATTATTATTATTTTAATTATTTTGTGCATTTTGTTGATGAAAACAATTTATACATCATGGTAGGTTTTCTTTTTAAGTCATTCCGATTTTATGGAAGCCTGTTTGCTTCACTGAATAATAATAAAAAAAAATGCTAATTGCAACTTTTTTATCTCACAATTCAGATTTTTTTCTCACAATTGTGATACAAACTTGCAAATTTGACTTTTTTTAGTAGAATTGCGTGATATAAACTTGCAATTCTGAGAAATAAAGTAAGAATTATGAGATAAATCGCAAGTCTAACCTTGTTTCTCAGAATTGTGTTTATATCTTGCAATTGTGACTATTTCTTAGAATTGTGAGTTTTTATATCTTTCAGTTCTAACTTTATAACATGCAACTGCATGATATGAACACAATTGTGAGAAATGTAGAATTGCAAAATAAAAACTTGCAATTCTGAGAAATAAAGTAAAAATGGTATGATATAAACTGACAATTGCGAGTTATAAAGTCAGAATTATAAGATAGAAACTCGCAAATATTATTTTTTTCAGAATTGCGTAATATAAACCCGCAATTGCGAGTTATAAAGTCAGAATTATAAGATAGAAACTCGCAAATATTATTTTTTTCAGAATTGCGTAATATAAACCCGCAATTGCGAGTTATAAAGTCAGAATTATAAGATAGAAACTCGCAAATATTATTTTTTTCAGAATTGCGTAATATAAACCCGCAATTGCGAGTTATAAAGTCAGAATTATAAGATATAAACTCGCAAATACATTTTTTTTTCAGAATTGCATAATATAAACCCGCAATTGCGAGTTATAAAGTCAGAATTATAAGATATAAACTCGCAAATATTTTTTTTTCAGAATTGCGTAATATAAACCCGCAATTGCGAGTTATAAAGTCAGAATTATAAGATATAAACTCGCAAATATTTTTTTTTTCAGAATTGCGTAATATAAACCCGCAATTGCGAGTTATAAAGTCAGAATTATAAGATATAAACTCGCAAATACATTTTTTTTTTCAGAATTGCGTAATATAAACCCGCAATTGCGAGTTATAAAGTCAGAATTATAAGATATAAACTCGCAAATAAATTTTTTTTTTTCAGAATTGCGTAATATAAACCCTCAATTGCGAGTTATAAAGTCAGAATTATAAGATATAAACTCGCAAATAATTTTTTTTTCAGAATTGCGTAATATAAACCCGCAATTGTGAGTTATAAAGTCAGAATTATAAGATATAAACTCGCAAATACATTTTTTTTTCAGAATTGCATAATATAAACCCGCAATTGCGAGTTATAAAGTCAGAATTATAAGATAGAAACTCGCAAATATTATTTTTTTCAGAATTGCGTAATATAAACCCGCAATTGTGAGTTATAAAGTCAGAATTATAAGATATAAACTCGCAAATACATTTTTTTTTCAGAATTGCATAATATAAACCCGCAATTGCGAGTTATAAAGTCAGAATTATAAGATATAAACTCGCAAATATTTTTTTTTTCAGAATTGCGTAATATAAACCCGCAATTGCGAGTTATAAAGTCAGAATTATAAGATATAAACTCGCAAATATTTTTTTTTTCAGAATTGCGTAATATAAACCCGCAATTGCGAGTTATAAAGTCAGAATTATAAGATAGAAACTCGCAAATACATTTTTTTTTTCAGAATTGCGTAATATAAACCCGCAATTGCGAGTTATAAAGTCAGAATTATAAGATATAAACTCGCAAATAAATTTTTTTTTTTCAGAATTGCGTAATATAAACCCTCAATTGCGAGTTATAAAGTCAGAATTATAAGATATAAACTCGCAAATAATTTTTTTTTCAGAATTGCGTAATATAAACCCGCAATTGTGAGTTATAAAGTCAGAATTATAAGATATAAACTCGCAAATAATTTTTTTTTTCAGAATTGCGTAATATAAACCCGCAATTGCGAGTTATAAAGTCAGAATTATAAGATATAAACTCGCAAATATTTTTTTTTCAGAATTGCGTAATATAAACCCGCAATTGCGAGTTATAAAGTCAGAATTATAAGATATAAACTCGCAAATATTTTTTTTTTCAGAATTGCGTAATATAAACTCGCAATTGCGAGTTATAAAGTCAGAATTATAAGATATAAACTCGCAAATAATTTTTTTTTTCAGAATTGCGTAATATAAACCCGCAATTGTGAGTTATAAAGTCAGAATTATAAGATATAAACTCGCAAATATTTTTTTTTTCAGAATTGCGTAATATAAACCCGCAATTGCGAGTTATAAAGTCAGAATTATAAGATATAAACTCGCAAATAATTTTTTTTCAGAATTGCGTAATATAAACCCGCAATTGCGAGTTATAAAGTCAGAATTATAAGATATAAACTCGCAAATAATTTTTTTTTCAGAATTGCGTAATATAAACCCGCAATTGCGAGTTATAAAGTCAGAATTATAAGATATAAACTCGCAAATAATTTTTTTTTTCAGAATTGCGTAATATAAACCCGCAATTGTGAGTTATAAAGTCAGAATTATAAGATATAAACTTGCATATAATTTTTTTTTTTCAGAATTGCGTAATATAAACCCGCAACTGTGAGTTATAAAGTCAGAATTCTAAGATATAAACTCGCATATACATTTTTTTTTCAGAATTGCGTAATATAAACCCGCAATTGTGAGTTATAAAGTCAGAATTCTAAGATATAAACTCGCAAATAATTTTTTTTCAGAATTGCGTAATATAAACCCGCAATTGTGAGTTATAAAGTCAGAATTCTAAGATATAAACTCGCATATAAATTTTTTTTTCAGAATTGCGTAATATAAACCCGCAATTGTGAGTTATAAAGTCAGAATTATAAGATATAAACTCGCAAATAATTTTTTTTTCAGAATTGCGTAATATAAACCCGCAATTGCGAGTTATAAAGTCAGAATTATAAGATATAAACTCGCAAATAATTTTTTTTTCAGAATTGCGTAATATAAACCCGCAATTGTGAGTTATAAAGTCAGAATTATAAGATATAAACTCGCAAATAATTTTTTTTTTCATAATTGCGTAATATAAACCCGCAATTGCGAGTTATAAAGTCAGAATTATAAGATATAAACTCGCAAATAATTTTTTTTTTCATAATTGCGTAATATAAACCCGCAATTGTGAGTTATAAAGTCAGAATTATAAGATATAAACTCGCATATACATTTTTTTTTCAGAATTGCGTAATATAAACCCGCAATTGTGAGTTATAAAGTCAGAATTATAAGATATAAACTCGCAAATAATTTTTTTTTCAGAATTGCGTAATATAAACCCGCAATTGTGAGTTATAAAGTCAGAATTCTAAGATATAAACTCGCATATAAATTTTTTTTTCAGAATTGCGTAATATAAACCCGCAATTGTGAGTTATAAAGTCAGAATTCTAAGATATAAACTCGCAAATAATTTTTTTTTCAGAATTGCGTAATATAAACCCGCAATTGTGAGTTATAAAGTCAGAATTATAAGATATAAACTCGCAAATAATTTTTTTTTTCAGAATTGCGTAATATAAACCCGCAATTGCGAGTTATAAAGTCAGAATTATAAGATATAAACTCGCAAATAATTTTTTTTTTCAGAATTGCGTAATATAAACCCGCAATTGCGAGTTATAAAGTCAGAATTATAAGATATAAACTCGCAAATAATTTTTTTTTCAGAATTGCGTAATATAAACCCGCAATTGTGAGTTATAAAGTCAGAATTTTGAGAAATAAACATCTCAATTCTGAGAAATAGATTTACTAATCTAAGGTCGCAATTTTGACCTTATTTCTCAGAAGTGCAAGTTTATATCTTGCAATTCTAAATTCAAAACAAAATTGCAAGTTTATATCAAGCGATTCTGTGAAAAAAAAAGTCAAATTTTGAAGGAAAAAGTCAGAATTGTGAGATATCAACTTGAAATTCTCAGAAATGAAGTCAGAATTGCGTGATATGAACTTGCAATTGCAAATTATAGTCAGAATTATGAGATACAAACTTGCAAATTTGACTTTTTTTTCTTAGAATTGTGATATAAACTCGCAATTCTGAGAAATAAAGTCAGAATTATGACAAATTTTAAGTCTAACCTTGTTTCTCAGAATTGTTTATATCTCGCAATTGTGAGAATTGTGAATTGTGTGTTTTTATCTTTCAGTTCTAACTTTACAACATGCAACTGTGTGATATGAACACAATTGTGAGAAATAAAGTAAGAATGGTATGATATGAACTGACAATTGCAAGTTAAAAAGTCAAAATTATAAGATATAAACTTGCAAATTTGATTTTTTTTTCAGAATTGCATAATATAAACTCAAGTCAGCATTTTGAGAAATAAACTTCTCAATTCTGAGAAGTAGATTTATGAGATAAAAAAGTCGCAATTCTGACCTTATTTCTCAGAACTGCAAGTTTATATCCTGCAATTCTGAATTGAACACAAAATTGTGAGTTTATATCAAGCTATTCTGTAAAAAAAAGTCACATTTTGAAGCAATTCTGAGAAAAAAGATCAACCTGCAATTCTGACTTTATAACATGCAACTGTGAACTTTGTTGTCATTAGACATGTAATTGCAATTCTGAGAAATTAAGTCAGAATTGCCTGGTATAAACTCGCAAACTTGACATTTTCTCAGAATTGTGTGATATAAACTTGTAATTGTGAACTATAAAGTTAGAATTTTGAGAAATAATGTCAGAATTATGAGATAAAAAGTCACAATCATAACCTTTTTTCTCAGAATTTTGGTACATAAACTTGCAATTGTGAGTCAAGTCAGAATTGTAAGATCTAAACTTCCAATTCTGAGAATATATCAGTCTTTTCCCTCCTCAAAATTGGACTTTAGAACTCGCAATTGTAGAATTTATATCTCATAATTCTGAGAAAAAAAGTAGGAATTGCAAGTTTTTATCTTGCAATTCTAAATGTATTTCTCACAATTGCGAAATAAAAAAAGTCGCAATAACCTTTTTTTTTTTTTTATTCAGTGGTGGATGTATATGGACATATATATATGTGACCCTGGATCACAAAACCAGTCTTAAGTCGCTGGGGTATATTTGTAGCAATAGCCAAAAATACATTGTATGGGTCAAAATTATTGATTTTTCTTTTATGTCAAAAATCATTAGGAAATTAAGTAAAGATCATGTTCCATGAAGATTTTTTGTAAAATTCCTACTGTAAACCTATCAAAATGTAATTTTTGATTAGTAATATGCATTGCAAAGAACTTAATTTGGACAACTTTAAAGGTGATTTTCTCAGTATTTTGATTTTTTACACCCTTAGATTTCAGATTTTCAAATAGATGTATCTCGGCCAAATATTGTCCTATCCTAACAAACCATACATCATCAGAAAGCTTATTTATTGAGCTTTCATATGATGTATATATCTCATAAGGTAAAATTTAACCTTATGACTGATTTTGTGGTCCAGGGTCACATATATAAAACTAGTGAGGACATTTAACTAGATAAATGTCTTATAAATTGGTCAAATCATGTTTCTATTTAATAGTGTTTCGTACAGTTTCTGTGATTGTTATGTTTTGGGGTAGGCCATTGAAAATCTAATTAACCTGATATAAAAACAATCGAAATCTATGAGATGGGCTTATGACATACAAACATAATGAAACAAATGTGTGCGTGTGTGTGTGATATTTTTTAAAAAGAAATGAGATTTGTATGTGACAGTACCTGGTGACAGCTAGTTTGTTGCCTTTCACCTCCATTGTGGCCTCTTTCTTCTTCGGATCTGCTCCCTCATGCACGCCATACACGTTTACTTTTGGCTCCTGTGCAAACTGACCTGTTGTGAGTCGCAAAAAAACATTTTTTTAAGAACAAGACCCACACACTTGTTGGTGTGTTGAATAAAGTATGTTCTAAATATTAAGTGGCTTACCAATGAGACCATGAACTTGCGTGGAGTATTTGTTGTCGTTAGACATGTAAATGCCCAGGAAGTCCACCTGCACAGGATGCTTCTTCCACACCCGATGCAAAAGCACCATTACTGAAATCTTCCCATCAATTGTCACGGTAACATGTTGCTCTTTCATTATGGTGACCCTCATTCTGATAAGCATGAATTGTGCATATATTATATTAGCATATGTTATTTTAACAATGTCTTTACTACCTTTCTGGGCCTTGAATGTGGTAGTTGTGTTGCTGTCTATGCAGGGTCAGAAAGCTCTCGCATTTCATATCTTAATCTGTGTTCTAAAGATGAACAAAGGTCTTACGGGTTTGGAACGACATGAGGGTGAGTAATTAATGACAGAATTTTCATGTTTGGGTGAATTATCCCTTAAACAAAACTGCAATTTAGTTCCTAAAATCTGCAATTCAAGCAGGAATATTTACTAATTACCATATTTGTGGTATTTGTTGGAGTATGTTTGATTTTCGATACCTTTTAAGCACCAGCTCAGCTGTGGCTCCCCAAGAAAAGGAGTGATTGTTCCTGCCCTCCATCAAATCGATTCTGTTGGTTCCTACTATAACCTGCACATCATCTGTTTTAGAGAATATGGAGATGGTGCCAAAATATGTGTTTATTTTGTTGTTCTTCATCTTCTTGGCCCCAACCAACTGACCATTGATTGTGACTCCTGGACAGGGAAAAAAACATATGGAATATGAAATAAATAAATAAATAAAGGATCTGAGTTTTTTCAAGTGATTGAAGACATCAAGTTACCTGTTCCAGGATCTGAAATCAGGTTGAGGATGTGTCCTGGTTTGGAGTCAATGTTGAAGCAGATGTCCATTTTGCTTTTGGGTAAGTAAATGATGAAGTGGGGATCACTGTCCACTGCATTGAAATTAAAAGGATGAGAGATTCACAGCTAAATATGTAGCAGGGGTAGATCAGTATTCCTTAAGATTTTAAGTGGATACTGAAGTGGAGATTTCTTCAAAATAAAAATGTTAAACATCATCTTGAAAGAAAGGATTTAAAGGTATTTTGCGAAAAGCTGCAATACTGCAAAAGTGATAGTTCATGAGTCCTGAACAGTAAACTGCCTGCTGTTCTTCAGAAAAAATCCTTCAGGTCCCACAAATTCTTTGGTTATTCAGCATTTTTATGTATTTGAAATCTTTCCAAGAATGACTGTATGATTTTGAGATTCATCTTTTCACACTGAGGACAACTGAGGAACTCTCTTACAGAAGGTTCAAAAGCTCACTGATGCTCCAGAAGGAAACACGATGCATTTAGTGCTGGGGGGGGGGGGGGGGGACTTTTGAACAGAATGAACATTTTTTCTTATTTTGCCTAAAAATCTTCTTTTATTCATTTAGTACTGCCCTCAGAAGCTACAGAAGATTTTACAGATTACAGAATTTGCCCTGACCTTCAAATTCCAAAAGTTTTCACCCCCCTTAATACATTGTGTTACCATCTGAAGCAACATTGATCATTTGAGCCTTCTGTAATAGTTGCATATGAGACCCTTAGTTGTCCTGGAAAGGGTTCAAATACACAAAAATGCTGAAAAGCCAAAGAATTTGTGGAACCTGAAGGACTTTTCTGAAGCACAGCAGACAGTTTAACTGTTCAGGACAAACAAGGGACTCATTAACAACTATCGCAAAACAAAAAAAACAAAAAACTGTGGATCATTCAAGTAACAACACAGTATTAAGAATCAAGTGTACGTAAACTTTTAAACAGGGTAATTTTTATAAATTCAACTATAATTTTTTTCCTGTGGACTATATGTTAACGAATTTTATGTGAAATATCTTATTCACGTCAGTACTAAATAAATAAATAATACGCATTTTGTATGATCCCTCTTATTTTGGTAAAAAAAACTGCAAGGTGTATGAAAACTTTTGACTTCAACTGTACAATGGAATAAAATAAACAAATAAAACGATATTCTGGATGTTTCCTTTCCACTCGTCTGAAACAACACCTTATGAAAAGCCAAATAGCTTAAAATCTCAAAACTGACCTGTGCATGAAAAATACAACGTTTTTGCCTGTAGCGTCTTGCATAAGTACCAAGAAACCAATTCTAGTTGCATTCATACTGATTCTGAATTTAAAAGTGAACTCAAATCAAAATCCATGTGAACTGTCTATTATTGACTGTGCTGCATTACCAGTAGTGATGTGTCCAGGAATCATACTTTCATGCACTCCGGCTGCTTCTTTGGGAGTTGGAGCAGGTGTAGGCTGAACCCAGGGAGGATTTGAATAGACTAAGCGTTGCACCGGCGGTGGTCCAGATAATGGAGCAGTGGCTAAGTACGGAATAAAAAAAATTATAAACTGTCTATAAACAGTTTACAGTAACGTTTTACTTCCATAGTATGGACAAAAAAAATACAGTTTACCTGGATTATTAAAACTCATACCGGTTTAGAACCGGTGGAGGGTGAATACATTTTCATTTTGGGTGAACTATCCCTTTAATAAAGCTTTTTACAATATTGACTGTTTGGATTTGGTACCTGAGCAGCAGCCATGTTTGGAGTCTCTGGGCGAGTCTGCGATCAGTCGTTCTGCCTTGCCCTCGTCTTCACCCTCCACCAGCATTGCGGTGAGAGGGGTCACAAACTGATGCTCCACAGCCAGGGCCACGATTCTCTGGGTGATCCTACGCTTCTTATTTGAAGTAGAAGCTAGAGAGCTACATGAGAGGAAATTAACAGAGGCAAAGTTCTCAATAAGTATGATTAATGGGAAACACAAGACAGAAATTTCCATTTAGCATAAAGAATCAGGAAAACAAAATGAGATGTGTAAAGAAAATGTTGGATTTCAACATAAGCCAAGAGTAGCCCGGTTTTCCTTTGCTGTAAATAAAACTTGGTCTCGCCTTTGTCCTACTTCATCCACTGGAACGCCACTCTCTCATAAATGCACTTACAACAGTTATCAGAAACTAGAGTTTACTTTATTAACCCCCTGGAGCCATGTGGAGTACTTTTTAGGATGGATGGATGCACTTTATGTTACTTCAAAATCGAGTGCATTGTAAAATGAACAGATGGATGATTCAGCTGTGGGTGCCATCTTCTGGTGAGACGCGGGAATTTAATCACAATGCATTATGGGTTATCTCCAGCCATTGAGTGTACATCGGTCGTACGCTCATTTTTACGTTGCATTGTGGGATTGAATGAGTGCACTCGAGAATCCCTTGACTGTCCTGTGTCAAAGAGCCCATCTCTGAACTCTCAGTTTGCCCTGTTATGGCCACGGAGGTAATTTCTGAACTTTCAGCTTGTCCTATTTCAAGCTAAGGAGAGTTCTGCCTGATTCACAGTGTTTTTTCTCTTCTCCATCTGCTCCTCCATGGTGGCCATGGCTCTGTCAGTTTCATCCTGGTGGTCTTCTGCTCCACTGTGGGTATCATTGGACCTGTCTAGAGAAGTCTGTTTTCAAAGTCTGGCTGCACTTCACCAGCAGGGAATGGGGGTGTGTGCTTTCGCTCAAATGTTTAGAATATAGGTGGAGAGGCTGACATTTTTAACTTCTGTCTGATGAATCCCTACTGCATTGGGAGATGGAGCTGGTAACGTTGTTGGATTTCTGGAACTTCTCCAGGTACTTGCAGCTCTACCAACCACCAGAATCTAGCTTCAGGTACTGTCCCATCCCTGCCCCCCTTGTGAAGTCAAGTCAAGTCTAGGACTCTTCATTGATTCCCACATTCAAACAAAGTCATAGAAGGAGGAGTGCAGTAAGGTCCACTCCTGTTGACCCAGAGCAAGCTCTTCTAGAACCTGCTCCAGAATAAGCAGTTCCAGAGCCTGCTCCAAAGGAAGTAGTTCCAGAGTCTGCTCCAGAGGAGGCTTTCCAGAGCCCTTTCACAAGATGGCCACCACGCCAGAGCCTCCAGCACTACCACAGGAATTAGGGGTCTAATAAAGTCTACAAGATCATTGCAGAGTTCGCTCCCATCTACTAGTTCACTACAGAGTCTGTTCTAGTCCACGAATCCACTCCTGAGTCCACTCAAGTTTGAGTTCACTCCAGAGTTTGCTCCAGTCCATCAGTTCCACTTTGGGGATCATCGGACCCATCTGCTTTGCTGTGGTGGTCTTCTGCACTGCTCTGGCCTCCTGCTCTGCTGGTTCCTCCCTGGCTTCTTGCTCCGCCTCGGCTTTCTGGTCTACCTCTGGCCCCAGGCCCTCTTCCAACACATGGGCCTGGTCCACCATCCTTCCCCTGGTCTGCCTCTTCTTCACCTCCCTCCTAGACTTATTCCACCTTTGATGGAGTGTCTGGAATCTGCTCTTTAATATGGGAGTTATGTCACAGCCATCTGCTGGTGTGCTTATGACAGCCACCATAGGGCACTCTTTTCATGCCACTTTTCACAGATTGTTTGTTGTGGACTTCAATTCCCACCAACCTCTGCATGGATGATCATGTTTCATTGCTTTCAGCTTTGTGTAATTTACCTATTTAGCATCACCCTATATATACCATGTTCTCATAGCCTTTGGTTGCTGAAGTATTGTGTATTGTCACTCTGTGTATTTGTTGGTGCTTGTTCACTGGATTACCTTGTCCATTACCTTGTGGATTACCCCTAAATCATGGGGTAATTTTGATTTTTGGGTGAACTAACCCTTTTAAGTTTAATTTCCTTTGGCCACTGTACCAGGGCATTTTTACCAATGTCTGTCTTTCAGCAAATCAGGTAGCATTACTATATCTGCTAAATGTTGTATAGAACACTTGTATTGGACATGTCCACATTTGTGTGTCACTGTCTGAACATGGTATGATATTTTAGTTAATAAAACTATAAATAATGTTAATATAATGGCCATGCATTTCCCAGCTGCTATATCAGTTTCAAGTCAATACATATTCAATATTTTAATGCACTATAAAACTGAAAATAAATAACAAAATAAATAAGAAACATAAAGAACATGATTCATAGATCAGTACTTTAAATGTAGCAAAACTGCTCCTGAAGTGAACACAGGGTTGTTTTTCTCTCACCGTTCAGCCAATAGCTGATTGACAGTCATGTAGGCCCACATCTGCCGAGCGAAGCCAGTGAAGGAATGTTGATGTGTGCTGAGCACAGAGTCCAACTCATGAATATCCGCCTCAGTCTGAATGTTCAGGTCCATGTTTGCCTAGAGAAGCAAAACAGTTATTATTAAACAAGGCGTGAAGACTGAATTTTAAAATCTTAAAAGAGACAAAAGTGGCATGGGGCTTACAGCAGAAGCGGTGGTGAAGCTTTGCAGCGATGTGAGATCTGACGGTTGGAGTTTCCCTGCCACTATCAGCTCAGAACCACTGAAGAACTTATCAAAACGATTCTGAGTCAAGTTGCTCACAGTGTTCTCAGCGAAATGAATGGTGATGGACTTCAGGAGAGGAGAGGAGACTTGACTATAGAAAGTCTGGAGAGAGAAGAAAAGGAAGTAAGGAAGGAAATAATCTTTGGTTTGACTGTAGATCTATAAAATTAGTCCAGATATCATAGCTCAGATACTTGAAGTACTTGAAGAATTTGATGAGAAATGTTTATACAGTGTTCATACAGTAATTCACAACTTTTTGCAGACTTTGATATTTTAACAATTTTGAACAAAGTTTAAGTTTTCTTTTTTTGAAACCAATTTTTTTTAAAGGTTTTTTGTAGAAAAAAAAAATGCATTTGTTGCCCAATTTAATTGCTGTTTATTACTGGTATATACAAAGTGCGGTCTGTGGATAATTTGACAGAATTTTACAAAATGTATCTTTTAGGGCTGTCAAAATTAACTTGTTAAGTTAAAATGTTAACTAAATATGTGTATAATGATATATTTTGCCATGAATTTGAGTTTGATAACGTTTATACACACTGCCGTTCAAAAGTTTGGAATCAGTGAGATTTTTGATGTTTTTTAATGGAGTCTCTTATGCTCTTATCAAAATACATAAAAAAGGTAATATTGTAAAATATTATTGCAATTTCTAATATTGGTTTCCTATTTTAATATATTTTAAAATATAATTCATCCCTCTGATGCAAATCTAAAAAATTTTATTAGCCATTACTTCAGTCTTCAGTGTCACATGATCCTTCAAAGATCATTCTAATATACTGATTTATTATAAATATTGAAACTGTTGTGCTGCTTAATATTTTTTGGAACCTGTGATACTTTTTTCTTTTATTCTTTATTCTAAAAGAACGGCATTTATTCAAAATAGAAATCTTTTCTAACAATATAAGTTTAATATCACTTTAAAAGCATTAATTTCTTAAAAAAAGAAAAAAGAAAACAGCATCACAGGTCCCAGAAAATCCAAATTTCCATCATTAATCGTAATTCATCATATTAGAATGATTTCTGAAGGATAACGTGACACTGAAGACTGGAGTAATGATGCTGAAAATTCAGCTTTGCCTCATATAAATAAATTAGATTTTAAAAGATATTAAAAGATTTTTTTTATTTTAAATTGCAGTAATATTTCACAAAAGTAATTTTTTTCTGTATTTTTGATCAAATAGATAGAGCCTTGAATTTTTTTTTCTAAACACAGTATAAATGTGTCTTTATACATAGAAATGACATATTACAAATAAATAATTTAAAAGAAAATGCTGTATGATGTGGCACAATAACAGATAATTTGAATATATCTGATGTTAAGAATGAGCAGGATTCACTGTGGGCAGGGTTACCTCAGAAACCAAGCAATTAATCAAAAAATCCTGTCATTTGTCACGATTAGAAAGATAAAACGAACCTTTAACTGCTCTGCGGCATCATGATTGGCAAAAATCCTCTGGGCGACACCTCTGTTGTCCATAGCAATCCGCTCCAGGAAGTCAAAGTCCACGTCAAAGCCAATACCGAGAGAGAACAGAGAAAACTCCTCCCTCATCACGCGCTTCACGTTTTTCTGAATATTGCTCAGCTTTATTTCTCCTAAACAAGACATGAAAAGAGAAACATCAGGGGAAACATCAGGAAATAGAAATTCGGTTGCATAGCGTTAAGGTTTATAAATCTTACCCACTGTTGGGTCTCCATCAGACACCAGAATGATCATAGACACAGAGCCAGGGTCCATCAGTCCCTGATTGGACGCTCTCACCAGCATCTGCACTGCTCTCATTAAAGCCTCATTGATGTTAGTGCCTAGGGTTAAACACAAGGTCATTGACAAACAATGGTGTCCATTTTGAAGAAATGTTTCAGCTTAATAACAGATTGTCTCACCTCCATTGGGCTTGATGCTTTGGACATACTTTTTAGCTTCGTCCACCTGGATGGAGGAAGCTTGGACCAGATCTTCGCTCCAGCAACGGACATTGTGATTGAAATCGATGATGCTGAAAGAGTCATCCGGCGACAGATCGTCCAGAATAGCCTTCATCGCTTCCACTGTCTACAAAACACAACACAAAAGCTGTTAGCTCTTGTTTGTTTCTCAAGTTTTAAAGTGACTTTTACTGGTAACGGCAAATCAAGAGAGCTTTTTGCAACTAACTGGAAAGCTAACTAAAAGCTAACTAAAAGCACAAAGAAAGGAAAATGTTACATTCAGCCATTTTAGCTGTGTGACCATTTAAAATAACTTAATTTTCGACTGTAAAGCAATTTTTTTCATAATTTCTAATCAAGTTCTTAACAAAATGAATGAAAATCCCTGAGTTTTAAGAAAGTAAATAGACTCTAAATTGATTTCTAGTGCCCTACAATTTACTCGATGACCACATGGTGGCAACAATTCAATTAAAACTGCAGTTCTCCACTGCTTCCACAAAAAGGCGCTAAAAGACGTTTACAGTAATGGATCGTCACACAATGTAATTCGACAAAAAGCACATCCTGATAGGATCCTGATTGGAAACATATCCATACCTGTTTCATTTTCAGTCCCCACATGCTTCCACTCACATCGATGACAAAAACAATGTTTTTGGTGAGAGGAGAGAGATCAGATGGAGCAAAGAATTGAATGAAATGACCGTCAGACACCTGAGAGATAGAAAACAGTGCATCAGCAATGGCACCTATTGAAGTAAAGCATGCTACATACTGTTGCACATACTATATATGAAAAAGGGAAGGCAATAGAGTATAAGATATACATAGTATGCGTGTGCTTTTGTGTGATTAGCAGGAACTTTCTACAGTATAGTAAAATGGTTACTGAATGAAAATTGTGAATGAATAGAGGAGATAAAAAAAACTTCAGAGGGTTAAACTAAATTTTATGCAGTGTGAGCTGGTTGATCATACATTTTTAGCTTGTATAAGGTTTACAGTTTTTTTTGCAACCATGTTATTGAAACTTAAAGCATGTGTGAATATATATTTATATAATTTTATTTTATTCATTTAATAAAAAAAACATTTTTTTAGTTTTTAAGGTTAAATCTATTTTTAAAAATCAAATTGATTATAATTGTGAAACTAATATATTTTTTAGGAATATTTTGCATTTCCCATAATTTCTAATTTAGTCAAAGTTTGTTTGTTTGTTTATTATTATTATTATTATTATTATTATTATAAAAAATAATAAAATTTTAAAAATCTAATCAAATCAGTGATGTTTTAGTATTATTGTAAAACTATTATTGTTTATATGAATATTTTGGATTAGGTTTTTTTTTTTCATTTTCTATAATTTTAGTCAAAGTTTGTAAGTTTGTTTGTTTTTATTATTATTAATTATTATTGATAATAATAATAATAAAATGATTTAATCAAAATCAAATTGAATCATTGAATCAGTGCTATTTTAATATTATTGTGAAACTATTATAGTTTTTATGAATATTTTGCATTGTTTTTAATTTTCCAATTCCCATAATTCCTAATAATTTTAGTTAAAGTTTGTTAGTTTGTTTATTATTATTTTTATTATTATTATTGTTATTATTATTACTATTATTATTATTATTATTATTAAAAATATTTGAATATTTGAATTAAATCAGTGATATTTTAGTATTATTGTGAAACTATTATAGCTCATATGAATATTTTGGATTTGTTTTTTGTTTTTCATTTTTCATAATTTTCTAATGATTTTAGTCAAAGTTTGTTAGTTTGTTTATATGATTATGATTATGATTATGATTATTAATAATAATAAAATAATTGAATAAAAAAATCTAATTGAATCATTGAATCAGTGTTATTTTAGTATTTTTTGTTTTTTCCATAACTTTCTAATAATTTTAATCAAAGTTTGTTAGTTTGGTTTTGTCATTGTTATTAATATTATTAATAAAATTATTTAATAAAACATCTAACTTAATCAGTGTTATTTTTGTATTATTGTTAAACTATTATGATTTATATGAATATTTTACATTATTTTTTATTTTTTCTAATTTTCCAATAATTGCAGTCAATGTTTGTTAGATTGTTTGTCATTATTATTATTATTACAAATAATTTAATTTAAAAAATCTAATTAAATCAGTGTTATTTTAGTATTATTGTAAAACTATTATAGTTTATATCAATATTTTACATTCATTTTTTAATTTTCCATTTTCCATAATTTTCTAATAATTTTTGTTTGTCATTATTATTATTATTATTATTATTATTATTATTATTATTATTATTATTATTATTATTATTTTAAATGTCATTATTTTTTATTTAAGTTTTGGTTAATGTGGAAATGAGAAATGTTGCTATTATTATTATTTTTTTATTCCAGTTATTGTTTTTTAAGGTTTTAGTTTTAGTTTAACTATAATAACACTGAAAACAATATAATATCAATAATAATAATAAACACAGCTGCATGATTTCTGACAAAAGTTAATAAATTACACCAGAAAGACATTTCTATTACTTGAAAAAAAATATATATATATTTATATATATATATATATATATTTATATATAAAAGCACTAACTGAAAAATCAATCAATCAATCCATCCAGTTGCCAAGTCCACATTTTTCATTTTAATTTAGTAACACCACAAAATTGCTACAACTTTAAATACAATTAAAATGGAAATGGAAAATATAAAAATGAAATATTAATAAAATCTATCTGGTATATATGATATTAAACCAGCACAACCGACTTGCGAACTTACACCAGGTTGTGATTTTGTAAATCAACTATTAGCTGTAAAAGTGAATGTACATCTGTACCTGAAGTTCTCCAGCATTGCCCTCTCTCTCCACATCATATTTCACGGTAAACACGCCATCCACTGCACTGTCTGTGCAGTTTTCACACTTGCGCTGCTGCTGCATACTTGGTTTAAACACAATGTGGGCTTTTTCTTTGCTGTGGGTGATTTTGGTCAATTCTGAAAATTGCTCGCCCAGTGTATTAGAGGCCGTGACAAACTTGATACCTTTGGGCTCATAAATATACACATCAACCTGAGGAGATACACTAGATGTCACATCACAGTGTTCATAACACTACTTCGCATATGTACAGTATGTGTTTAAATGTGTGTGTGAAACTGACCTGCAGCAGTGGAACCAGGCGTCCAGGTTGCAAGTGTAGCGTGTGCTCATAGACGCCCAGTTTCCTCTGCATCATTTCCTGATAGTGCAGCTCAAACTCCACTTTGCTGCCTGGAGGAACATGCACCTCTGTCTTAAAGGTCTCCATTGCTTGAGAGTTAGTCCTGAGGGTCAAAAAGATGTGTATGTTAGTCAGTTATAGCCAGTTATTTCTATGTTTTGCTGTAGTGTCATTGGAAAATATCAGTTTACATTTCAGGTTAAAAGTTAACATCCCCCTTCCAGAATCTGCAAAAATGTGAATTCTTTTACCAAAATAAGAGGGGTCATACAAAATGCATGTTATTCTTACTGACCTGAATAAGATATTTCACATAAAAGATGTTTACATATAGTCCACAAGAGAAAATAATAGTTAAATTTGAAAAAAATCACGTTCACTTGATTCTTAATACTGTGTTGTTACCTGAATGATCCACAGCTGTTTTTTTTTTGTTTTGTTTTTTTGGTTTGTTTAGTGATAGTTGTTCATGACTCCCTTGTTTGTCCTAAACAGTTAAACGGCCTGCTGTTCTTCAGAAAAAAAAG
Source organism: Garra rufa (assembly GCF_049309525.1). Taxonomy (NCBI): domain Eukaryota; kingdom Metazoa; phylum Chordata; class Actinopteri; order Cypriniformes; family Cyprinidae; genus Garra; species Garra rufa. Next base: position 26,500,134 of record NC_133364.1, read on the forward strand.
TCCTTCAGGTCCCACAAATTCTTTGGTTTTCCAGCATTTTTGTGTATTTGAACCCTCAACTCTTTTCTGTTCAAAAGTTTTCACCCCCCGGCTCTTAATGCATCGTTTTTCCTTCTGAAGCATCAGTGAGCGTTTGGACCTTCTGTAATAGTTGCATTTGAGTTCCTCAGTTGTCCTCAGTGTGAAAAGATGGATCTCAAAATCATACAATCATGGCTGGAAAGGGTTCAAATACACAAAAATGTTGGAAAACCAAAGAATTTGTGGGACCTGAAGGATTTTTCTGAAGAACAGCAGGCAGTTTAACTGTTCAGGACAAACAAGGGACTCGACAATTATCACTAAACAAAAAAACACAGTTGTGGATCATTCAGGTAACAACACAGTATAGAATCAAGTGTATGTATACTTTTGAACGGAGTCATTTTTATTAATTCAACTATTATTTTCTCTTGTGGATGATATGTAAACATCTTTTATGTGAAATATCTTATTCAGGTCAGTACCAAATAAACAATAATATGCATTTTGTATAAAATAATGACCATTTTGCAGATTCTGAAAGGGGGGGGGGGTGTAAACCTTTGACATCAACTGTACATTTCCAAACATTCTTTTTCCATTAATTGTAATAATACATTTTTGAGATTTTTGTATGCACAACGAGCCAGTACGCTCCACACAGAGATCTGATCTCACCATCATCCAGTCTGTCTGTGATTACATGAAGAATAAAAAAAAAACTAAAGAAAATTTAATATATGTAGGATATAGTGTAAAAATTCCAGTATAAGTTGATGGTGGGTGGATGGATGGATGGATGAGCTGTACCTGACAATGCCGGCTGCTTTCCCACGAGATCTTGCTTGAGCGTAAAGGTTTCGCGCCACTGTCTTCTCCTTCACTGAGCCAACGAATGTGATCCCATTGACATTCCTGAAAAGCAGCCACCGGTCAGACAGGAAGTTGATGTGTTTCTGTGTGTATTTGTGTTTCTGTTAATGCTCTCACATGGTGAAGTTGTTAATGAAGGCCCGTTTGGGGATCTGCACGTTGAAGCCAATGCTCTGGGCAGTGGAGCCGGAGTTGACCACAGAGCTCTTGACTGTGGTGTGAGCGAACCGCGACGTGATTCTGCTCTCCACCTTATAGCTCTTAACCGTGATGTCATTGCCCTTAATTGCCTGCATACAAACACAAACAAAACACAATACATGAATCAAAGTATAAAAAGAAACTGCCTAGCAACCATGACAGTAAGTTTTGGGAGTTCATATAGTCCATCTCTGGAAGACAAGACTTTTCAGGATAGGAGATGGACTAAAAATGAACTCACAAAACTTACTGCCAGATAAATTATTGTAAAAGTGGTACAAAGAGGATGTGATGCTGTTTTTTCAAGAGTCACTCTCAACTTGTCTGTCTATAAAGCCTACAACAATATCAGTCGTCATGTATTTTACACTTCAGAATGTTATTCTTATTAAGTGAAGGTCTTTTTTTAGGATTTTTTACCTAAGCAAAGTCTCTGAGAACCTGACACATTGCACTCCTGGAGACTCCAGAGTAGGCGCAGTTCTGGAAAATAGTGGACCTGGAGACTAAATGGTTCCTGATGGTTTTACATCTAATTCTTCACCTTAATTCTTTTGTAGTTAACGTGTCTTTTCTTCTCCACCTGTTTTTTCTGACTGTGTTGAACCAATGAGCATTTCGCTGTCCAATGGTCATGACTTAACTGCAGATTTTAGTATTGCATTAATATTGAATCCTTCTCATGGGCATTTAATAATTTTTGACTTTCAGTCTGAGTTAAATCTCTTATTTTAGCTCATTTTATGCTTTAAAGGACTTTTTTTCCACATCAATCTACACTCCATACACCATAATGACAAAGCAAAAAACAGATTGGTGACAACTTTGCAAATGTATTAAAAATAAAACACATTGCATAAGTATTGGTACCCTTAACTCAAACTACAAATCAGGCAATTATCTGCCATTCTTCACCTGACCTCTTCGCCTGTCAAGCTCTGTCAGCTTGGATGGGGGCTGGCATACACTTTTAGGTCTCTACAGAAATATTTGATTGGGTTCAAGCCCAGGCCTGGACCACTGGACCACTCAAGGACATTCACAAAGTTGTCTGTAAGCCACTCTTGCTGTGTGCTTAGGGTCATTGTCCTGTTGTAAGGTGAACCTTCTGCCCGGTTCTGAGGTTCTGAATGCTCTGGACTCAATATTTTGGTGCACTGAGCTTTTCTTCTACTCTGTGGCTGAAAAACAGCCCCAGAACATGAGGCTGCCACCAGCACACTTTACTTTTGGAATGGTATTCTGCCGGTGATGAACAGTGCTTGGTTTCCCACAAATGATGTTTGGAATTGAGGTTCATCAGACCTGAGAATCTTGTTTCTCACAGTCTGAAGGTCCTTTGGGTGATTTTTGTGCAAATTTCATGTGTGTTTTCATGTGTCTTCACTGAGGAGAGGATTGAGTCTTGCCACACCACCATAAAGCCCAGATCGGTGAAGTGTTGCAGTGATATTTGTCCCTCTGTAAGTTTCTGTTATCTCCATATATGATCATGGACCTCATCTAGAGTAACCATCAGCTTCTTGGTCACCAGTCTAACCAAGGCCCTTCTCAATCAATTTCTTAGTTTGGCCAGGAGGCCAGCTCTAGGAAGAGTCCTAGTTGCTCCAAGGTTCTTCCATTATAAATAACGGAGGCTACATGCTTCTGTGAACCTTCAATGCAGCAGAATTTTTTCTGAACTCCTCCCCAGATCTGTGCCTTGACGCAACCCTGTTTCTGAGCTCTACAAGCAGTTATGTTGACCTCAGGGCTTGGTTTTTGCTCTGATATACATTTTTAGCTGATGTGTGTGGCTTCCCATTCAAATGAATTTTCCACAGTTTAACTACACTCCAAGCGAAGTAACATCTACAAGCAATACGAGTGCTCCTGAGCTAAATTTCAAGTGTCCCAGAAATGAATACTTATGCAATGGAATCATTTCAGTGTTTTGCTTCTAGTACATTTGCAAAGTTGTTAAAAATGTGTTTTGTGCTTTGTCATTATGGTGGATGGAGTGTAGATCGATGTGGAAAAAAAGTAATTTAAAGCAGTTTAACATAAGGCAGCAACATAAAACGCAAAAAAATGAAGGGGTGTGAATACTTTCGCAAGGCACTGAAAAAAAATATGATCAGAATATCAACTTGCCTAATAATTATGCACACACTGTATATAAACTTAGAAAACAAGTCTAATTAGGGGGGAAAATCTCTCTAGCAGAAGCAGAACAGCAGCAGGGGGGAAGTCAATAACCGTAATGTCTTCAAACAAGCCAATCGATTAGTAGATAAGATTAAAATGGAACAACAAGAGCATGATTACCTCAAAATCCTCTTCTTCTTCACTGGTCAAAATGTTCCTCTACACACACAAAAAGAGAAAATAATAATTTACTAAATCAAAATATAATATGTTGATAGAACTGTAAAGTTAATAGCCATGTTTACAGCATAAAATCATGACCTGTTTACTCTTTGTTTAAAAAATAAAAATAATAACAAAATAAACAAAAAAAAAGTCTGATTTATACATTTCCAAGAACTTTTTTAAATAGGCCAAAAAAAGATTAGGCCAATAAATTATCAACAAAAAAGTCTCAAATTCAAAGAAATATTAATTGTCCGCCTAAAAAAAGTCCAATTAAATTACATACAGTATTATTATACATTTAATTTCTATAGGCTTGCAATTATAGTAACCATATCCAAATGGTTCCAAATGGTCTCCTCATTAAGGGGTCACACTTGGCTCCCTCGCGGTCAAAAGTGACCGAAGCCTTAAAAAGTAACTTTTTTTTTTCTTCAGGAAAATCAATTAAATACATTTTTGTTCAATAATATTTTGTAATTATTATTTAGAATTTTGAGCATTTTTTATGAATCTATGCAATATTTATACAGTTTTAATGAGCAATTTTTTCCCACTAGAATTATATTTTATATTATATTTTTTAATTTAATTATGTATTTATTATTTTTCAATAAATACAACATTTCACATTAAAATAGAGTAAAAGCATTTAAAATCCATTTTTTTAAGTGAAAATTGCACCATCTAGTGGCATAAAAAATAAAAACTTGTGTAATGCCATGTAAACTCTTGTATCTCCCTATATACATATATACAGGGGCTTTGGGATTTGTTTTTTTTTTACTGTTTCTTCATTTTAATAGGCTTTGCATTTAGAAATATATTCAGACATTCTAAAAGATTACTTTTGGCAAGGTTTAGATTTTTTTTGATTGGATAAATATCAGGTTTTGCATTTTTCTGCTTATTTCTGTGTGTCTGTGTGTGTGTCTGTGTGTCTGTGTGCGCGCGTGTGTGTGCGTGTTTGTGTCAGTTCTGTACTTTTGTTATTTTAGAGTGTCAGTCCTTGCTTGCTGAACACTTCTTTTCAGCACAGTGGCTGATTTGTAGCTTGTATTACCAAAAGATTATCTGAATTATCACATTTTTTCATATTTCCCATTCATTTCCTATGTCGGTCATTTTTGACCGCGAAGGAGCCAAGTGTGACTAATTTTTTTTTGACTCTTTAACATATCCGAATCATGTCACTGATGACATGTACTCACATAGCTAATGCAACAAAAGTCACCAAGTGTCATCTCATTCTGATGAAGCTACGATTTTTAAAAATTCAAAACATAAAATTTTTCGGTCAAAAATGACCGAAGAGGCCCAGAGGGTTATATAATATAATTTTAATATAATCTATACTTTTTTAATTTAATTTCCACCAAGAAAAATTACATCACTTTTAAACCAAATCTAACTCACTATATGAAACTGATTAAATTATTAAATAAAATAAAAAATGACATCTGACACAACCGCATGGACTGGTGGACTTACACCTGACTCTTTGATCAATGGTAATCAATGAAGGCCTCAGTGACACTATCATCAACTTTAAACATTTCAAAACTGCTGAACATTTTGGGGAAAAAATAAACTGTTAATTATTATTATTATACATACATTCTACAGTATACTGTTAGTATATTTCAGTTCAAAATCCTCCTTCTGCCTCTTTTAATTTCATTAAAGTTAAATATGCTTACCCTGTATCTCCCATGGTGGTGTTGATCCAAAGGACCTGCCTTAAAAAAAAACACACATACACAATATAGCTTTCAATTTAGATATACATTCATAGTACTGACATCAGCACGCATGTGCATAAATTGGCCTTTTTCTCGTTTTTCTATTTCAATCTTACTGTTTCGCTTTCCCAATCCCCATCGATGATGAACTCGAAAGCCCAGCTCTGCGAAAAGAGCAGGACACACAGAAGAACCAGAGTCTTCATGGAACCAAAGAAAAGTCCTCTCAGGAAACCACAAAATGACCAGCACAGTCCACACACACTGTCTAAGGCTAAATGATCAGCCTCTGCAGTCTCTGAGACCTCTGAGCCTCGTCAATATTTGCTGTGCCCCACATAACCAAAAAAAAACAGAGAGAGGAACCTTTGAAACCTGACAAACAGATGTACAAACACACTACCTGGAAAGGAATGACACATATCACACTCTTTGTTTTTTAAATGTCATCAGAACAGCATTCTTATTTTAGACACTGACATTATTTTCATTAACAATTACGCATTTTTTGCCAAACTGTATTACGTTACACATAAAAAAACTACAAAAGGTTGTATTTGTGCTAATAAAAGAAAAATTGTCTGGAGAGGATTAAATATTCTATTTTATTACAGCAATGACAATACAATGAGTATGATATGTGCATTTTTAAATCTAATTAATGATTGAATTAGTAAATAAAAATAAATAAATAGTCTTAAAAATGTTGACTTCATTTCCTTTACTTTTTTTAAATTTTATGATGATAGAAATTTTTGTGAAAGTGAGCCTATCAATTTGTTATGTAAAACATTTATCAAAGCCATATAGGTCAATTGAATGGTTAATTTGTTAATATTACCCAGAATATTTCCCAATCACCAGAAACTGAGGGCATGTCTGTGGTTGTTCTGAACACAAGGTTATTCTCTTTCATTCTGGTTCCTACACAGTTCAAAAAAAATATAAAAATGTCAACATTTTCTGCCAGGACACTATCCATTCATTTTTTACCTTTCCAAACAAAAAAAGAAAAGGTGTTTTTTACATTTAAATGTGACCCTGGACCACAAAACCAGTCATAAGGGTCATAAGATTTATAGATTATCTGAACGCTGTCCATTGATGTGTGGTTTGTTAGGATATGACAATGTTTGGCTGAGATACAACTATTTGCAATCTGAGGGTGCAAAGCAATCTGAATATTGAGAAAATTGCCTTTAAAGTTGTCCAAAAGAAGCCTATTACTAAGCAAAAATTAAGTTTTTATATATTTACGGTATGAAATTTACAAAATATCTTCATGGAACATGATCTTTACTTAATATCCAAATAATTTTTGCCATAAAAGAAAAATCTATCATTTTGACCCATTGAATGTATTTTTGGCTATTGCTACAAATATACCCGTGCTACTTTAGGTTTTCCATTAATATACTCACCCCCTTGTCATCCAAGATGTTCATGTTCTTTCTTCAGTCGTAAAGAAATGATGTTTTTGAGGAAAACATTTCAGGATTTTTCTCCACATAGTGGACTTCTATGGTGCCCCTGAGTTTGAACTTCCAAAATGCAGTTTAAATGCAGCTGTAAAGGGTTCTAAACGATCCCAGCCGAGGAAGAAGGGTCTTATCTAGTGAATCAATCGGTTATTTTCTAAAAACATTTACAATTTATGTAATTTTTTATCTCTACACAGAGTACAGCCAGAGCTAAACAAGACGAGCATTTGAGGTTAAAATGTATATAATTTTTTTTTTTTTTTTAGAAAATAACCCATCGTTTTGCTAGATAAGACCCTTATTTCTCAGCTGGGATCGTTTAGAGCCCTTTGAAGCTACATTTTGGAAGTTCAAACTCAGGGGAACCATAGAAGTCCATTATATGGAGAGAAATCCTGAAATGTTTTCCTTAAAAAAACATAATTTCCTTACAACTGAAGAAAGAAAGACATGAACATCTTGGTGACAAGATGACAAGGATGTGAGTACATTATCTGTAAATTTTTGTTCTGAAAGTGAACTACTCTTTTTCATATATTGTTAGTATATTTGGTAGAGATACAACTATTTGAAAATCTGGAATCTTAGGGTGCAAAAAAAAAAAAAAAATCTAAATATTGAGAAAATCACCTTCAAAGTTGTCCAAATGAAGTTCTTGGCAATGCATATTACTAATCAAAAATTAAGTTTTGATATATTTACAGTATAGGACATTTACAAAGTGTCTTCATGGAACATTATCTTTACTTAATATAATAATGAGTTTTGGACAAATAAGCGTAAACACAAGGGATCGCCCATACCAATGAATGGTCATCCAGATAATGAAATAATACCATAAACGGAAACAAATGCGAATGTGTTTCAGAAGCAATGTCTGAATATATCATACGATTCGAAGTGACATTAATAATTAGCACTTTTCTTTTACAGTATGCTGGGATTGTCCTCATTTCGCTTTGATACTTTGCTGAGGAACATCCCTGGTTCACAAAAAAAAGAAAAGAAAACAACTTATGACATTAATTTCTTACAGATGTTTTTTGTAACTGACAGAATGTTTTCTCAGACAGTTTGCAGTGCAAAATGGCTTGCTTCCTTGTGGTCTCTGTGGTAAGAAATATATTTAATCTGTTAAAGATGATTGATTGGTTGGGTGATCGATCGGTAGTGAATGGATGAGTTTTTATTCTCAAGAAGTTAAAGAATAAAAAATGCAGGGGTTAAAGAATAAATATCAGCATAATTTGCTGTTCAGAAAGGCATTATATTACTTATCCTATTAAATAATATAGGATTTGACCTCTGTGAAAATTCTTGTTAGTTTCGTATTTCTCTTATTTGCTCCCTTGTCCAAATAGTTGCCAAAATCCAAAATATTGCTAAATCTCCCAGACTTCGGTGGATGGTAAACAATCAGAGAATATGAATAATCTTGCTTTGTGCAAATAATATCTGTCCAAACACTTTGCTGTTATTTTGAACAGTATATATTGGTTTATCTTTTGTGACCCTGAACCGCAAAATGTATTTATTCAATTTTCAGATTATGTATACATCTCAGTTTTTTTTTTTTAAATGTATCTTTATGACTGGTTTTGTGCCCTGGTGAAAAAACCAGCTAAAACCAGCCTAGGCTGGTTGGCTGGTTTTAGCTGGTCAACCAGCCTGGTTTTAGCTGGTCATAGCTGGTCGGCAGGCTGGTTTTAGAGGGGTTTTGGCCACTTTTCCAGCCTGGCCAGGCTGGTCAGGCTGGTCTTAGCTGGTCAGGCTGGAAAACCACCAGCTAAAACCAGCCTGGCCAGGCTGGGAGACCAGCTAAAACCAGCCACTTCCAGCTTAAACCAGCTAATACCAGCCAACCAGCCTAGGCTGGTTTTAGCTGTTTTTTTCAGCAGGGTGGTCCAGAGTAACATATTCGATGTAGGCTACACTAATAATTTTGTGAAATAAATGTGATTTTAGCAAATTATTGATCTTGTAAATAGTCTCTTGAAAACCCTCAAGAATATCTAAATAAAGCCGAGACTTTTTTTTTTTATCTCCCTAGGCTACTTGTTGAGTCTGCAGCAAGAATTTTCAATGATTATGTATTTAGAAACAGCTTTTACTTTCACTTGACGTAAACAAACAAAGACATTAGCGCACTGTATCCGAAAAATACTATTGGCAGGACACTAGAGGACTTCACCCGAGCCAAAGTCGATTAACTAACCTTAGATGTGCAAAAATCCAATCTGACAGAATCCTACATCTCCATTCGCGATCATTAAAGCCTGTCAACCCTGTAGATGGCAGCAAAGACAGCAAAAATTCACGTTAGAAAATGAGGGCGGCATGAAAGAACCACTAACAGGTCTATTCAATGAGTTGATCAAAATGCAATATTATCAACATCTTCCATTTTTATCTGAGTGTTTTGATCATCTGAAGAACATTTTTCCACTATAAAAAACATTTGCTTATTAAGCGTCGCAAATTGTGGGAGAATCAATCGAAGTGATCAGAAGCTGTTGCCCAGCTTATTTCATTTGTGCAAGGTGCTTCAGAAGACTGCAGAGGCCACTCTCATCTTTGTCAAAGACAGATGAGTGATAATGTCGCAAGTGTCTAGACACCAAAAACACTGGAGCTGCCTCCATAAACACCAGTGTCTTCGGATGGGTGGGACGCAATAACCGCCCTGTTCACACTGTGGGACCACTAAAGTAACTTTACACTCGACCCTCTTCAGAGAGCAGCCAGTGCGGGATATATCAAAGCCTTAAGATGCTGCTCATAGTCCTCGTTCTGTATTTGTGTCCGGTTTTTCAGTGCCAAACTGAGGATACTGAATTGTCAGAGGATGCGGACTTTGAAGAATACACGATTTCTGAGAAGGATCCAAATGCTGTAGGATTTTTCTTGCATTTCATATATGAAAATATCATCGTGAATAGTCATATCTAGGATCTTACTAGTCTTGTGTTTGTCTTCAGGCTCCTCTCAGAATCCCACGGCAGGTGAAACTGCTTCTAACTAAGGTAAAAACTGCAACACCTGCGCTTTCTCCATTGGGGTTTAAAGCTTTGCGTGAGTGTAAAACAGACAAGATTATACTCAAGTCATTTTGTTTTACATATTAGGGAAATATTCGTTGACTTTAATACGTCTGCGTTTAATATTTTTTTTAGCCATTTCTTATCACTTCACTCTTTCGCGCATTTTGTTCTTCGGCGGTTGATGAAATGTTGTAACGTTTTTTTTTTCTCAACACCTGTACATTAGTGATTTTTTTGCCCTGTGTGTCCTAAACTTTGATATTATATTCTCATATTTGTCTGCTAGACGTCAGAGTAGGTTAGAAACCTGCACCTTATCTATAAACTGTAACTCTCAAGTAAGAGTTTTGTTACAACCTACAACGAGTTTGAGTTGTAAATGTAGGTAATGTGGGTAGTAACACCAATAGAAACAAGGACAGTTTATATGTTGTGCATTAATTTATTCATACCAAATAGAATTTATGTTCAGTTAATGTTCAGTCTTTCCAATACGGACACTGGAAAGTGTTACAGTCCTTTCCTTCTGCTAAGCCATGATATTTCTATTTTTTCCACATAGATGAAAACTTTATAGCTATCATATATTGAATTAAGCAAAAGGATGATTTGGATGATACCAATTGTGTCATTTAACATTCACGAGCCAGATTTAACTTTGTTCTCAAGACATTATTTTAAAATAAATGTCAAAATGTTACATTTCCATTGGGGGAATTTGTCAAATTGGTGTTTAAATGTTGTAAATGTAGAGAAAAGAAACAATTACAAAATGTGTTGGCCCATGGTTGTTTTACGGTTTAAATAAAGTCAAGTTTCATGTATTAATATAGCACTTATTTGTTTGTTTCAAAGCAGCTTCACAGTAATAAACAGGAAAATAACAGAATTTATGACCCAAATTGTAAGCAGCTCTGAAAAGACAATAGTGTCATTATTCATTTCAAGTCAGTTCAGTGTTGTTTCAGTTTAGTTCAATAACTTTGTAAAGTTCATCAGTTATTAAAGTAGTTCAATTCATCTACAATCAGCTCTACTGAAGACAACAGTGTCGTTATTCAGCTCAAACCAGTTTGATGTTGAAAAGCCTGAGCTGTTCAGTTAAAGGTTAGATTGTGAAAACTTACCCTATATGTGACAACCATCGTTTTCTGGACAATAATTGATATTTTGGCGGAAACTATATGGAACATTTTTGTAAGGACTTGACCCAAGTTATTTGGCAATCAGCCCATATCTTTAGGCAAACCACTTGGCTACATCACACAAGTTTTTCATGACAACTATTCTAAATATTCATGTATATTTTAATTATGGCCATAACTTGCGCCTGTCTGCCAGGAAACTAAACCTCACATTCAGGAGCTGTCGGTCCAGACCACCATCATTTCCCGCTATGCCTTCACAGCGGTGTCATGTAGCATGCTCAACAGACACTCGGCTGCGACTCAGGGGGTCTTTCAGTTCCACATCCCCACCGCTGCATACATCTCCAACTTTACAATGTAAGTGTGGAAATATCTACAACACTTAGGAAAATCCCATAAATATTTGATTTCCTGTTTCCTCAGAATGACCTAGGTTATTTACAAGGGCTACTGCATTTTGCAATCGCAATTGGGTTGTTAATTGCCAAGTTGGTCAGAGACTCCAATACTGTGTTTATATGTTGAGAGAGGTTATTGAAGAGCCTGAGAGAGTTTAGACTCTTATTAACCACAATGCATACTTATGCGACAGTTGTGGCGTACAACATGTTGTTGTTTCCAAAGCATTAATGAAAATCTAATTTGATGCTGTTGGTATGGTGGCAAAGGATTGTGGGAGGACGAGTATTTCCCAGCCAGGTGAAGGCCAAAGAGAAGAAGATGAAGAAGGAAGGTGGAGAAAACAATGGCAAGAAAAACAAGACCGCACCAGAACAGAGGTGAAGATAGCAAGTTACCCTCAAATGTTTGTACTATTGAATTGAATTTGTGATAGCTAATTCCCCACAGTTTAACTAACCTGCTCAGCAAGATTCTCTTCAAACTGTGGCTCTGCCATGACTTAAGTTGTACTGAAAGAGAAAAGTGACCATAGAAGAAGACCATATGCTTAAACTCATTGTAGCGCCTCTTGTGGCAAGCCTGAGCATTCAACATGTGCTTTCAATGCGTTATTAACTGTTCAAAATGCATTTTTTTGTTTAAATTCTCACGTGTATTTAATTTGCTTGTAAGTGAGCGAGAAATATGGAAGATACCAAGAAATCTGAGATATATTTTCTCTCAAAGATTGTCTCAATTGAAATGTGGTTTGGCAAACCTTGTGACAGATTCCTTTGGCGAGAAGTTAAGATTTCCAGAGTAATGTTTTCACCTCTTCTTGTTAGTGATGGTGACATGGAGGTGTTTCGAATGGAGGTCACTATTCCTGGACGCAACCGCGCCGTTTTCCTCCTGACCTACGAAGAGCTGCTGCAAAGACGGTTGGGCCGTTATGATCATGTTACCAGTGTTCGGCCAATGCAGTTGGTCAGCAAACTCAACGTGGGCGTTACTATAGTGGAGCACTCTCACATCACTTACCTTGAAGTCTTACCCCTACGAAATGGCAAAACTCCATCTTCCAATGGCAATGGGAAAGCAGATGGTAACCAGCTGTGTCCCATTTGATTCTTGAGTGTGTATTTAGATCTGCTGTCACTGGTGTGGTTTCAAATATTTGACAATATTGCAACATTTAGCCTCAAAAACTGCAAGATAGATGGCACCAGTTCTAGTTACATTTCACTTTTGGCTGGGTAAAGACCTGTATAAAACAACAGCAACAACAACACCTTTTTTTAGACAGGTTATTTCAAGTTGTTGAATGTAAAATGGTATATGATCATTTGCTTACATCTTGTCTTGCTCCAGGTAAAGTAGGACCACCAGTTTCCACAGTAGTCAAACAAAATGAAACCTTCTGCAAGATCAGCTTCACTCCCAACATTGCCCAGCAGGCCAAGATTGCGACCAACGGCATGCTGGGAGAATTTGTGGTGCGCTATGACGTAGAGAGAGAAATTGGCATTGGCGAAATTCAGGTACACATACACACAATATATTTTATTATATATTATTAACATACAGTTGAGGTCAAAAGTTTACATACGCCTTGCAGAATCTGCAAAATGTAAATTGTGTAAAATGTAAAATGCATGTAATTTTTTAATTAGTACCCATCTGAATAAGATATTTCACATAAAAGACATTTACATATAGTCCACAAGAGAAAATAATTAAATTTATAAAAATGACACCGTTCAAAAGTTTACATACACTTGATTCTTAATACTGCGTTGTTACCTGAATGACCAATTTTTTTTGTTTGTTTAGTGATAGTTCATGAGTCCCTTGTTTGTCTTGAACAGTTAAACTGCCTGCTGTTCTTCAGAAAAAATCCTTCAGGTCCCACAAATTGTTTGGTTTTTCAGCATTGTTGTGTATTTGAACCCTTTCAAACAATGACTAGATGATTTTGAGATTCATCTTTTCATAATGAGGACAACTGAGGGACTCATATACAGCTATTACAGAAGGTCCAAACGCTCACTGATGCTTCAGAAGGAAAAACGACGCATAAAGAGCCAGGGGGTGAAAACTTTTGAACAGAAGATGTGTACATTTTTCTTATTTTGCCTAAATATCCCTTTTTTTTTCATTTAGTAGTGCCCTTCAGAAGCTACAGATGATACATGTGTCCCAGAAGACAAAATAAGTTAAATTTACCCTGCTCTTTAAATTCAGAAAGTTTTCACCCCCAGCTCTTAATGCATCAGGTTTCCTTCTGAAGCACCAGGAGCAGTTGAACCTTCTGTAATAGTTGCGTATGCGTCCCCTTAGTTGTCCTCAGTGTGAAAAGATAGATCTCAAAAGCATACAGTCGTTGTTGGAAAGGGTTCAATTACACAAAAATGCTGAAAAACCAAAAAAATTGTGTCCGGAAATTTTTTTCTGAAAAACAACGGACAGTTTAACTGTTCAGGACAAACAAGGGACTCATGAACAACTATCACTAAACAAAAAAAGCACAGCTGTGGATCATTCCGGTAAAAACACAGTATTAAGAAACAAGCGTATGAAAGGGTAATTTGTATAAATTCAACTATTGTTTTCTCTTGTGGACTATATGTAAATGTCTTTCATGTGAAATATCTTATTGAGGTCAGTACTAAATAAAAAATAACATGCATTTTGTATGATTCCTCTTATTTTGGTAAAAAAAAAAAAAACATTTTTAGAGATTCTGCAAGGTGTATGTAAACTTTTGACCTCAACTGTACATGCCTTCCAATAGACATTGTGTTATTTATTGTCTTCATCTTTGAAATGTAAGCTAAGTAATTTAGCTTTTTTTCGTCTTCCTTTTCACTTAGATTTGTTATGGTTTTTCTTCTCTCCCAACATTTTTGAAGTCCATTCAGAAAGTGATGAAGTCACTTAAGACTTCAAAGTCCTCCAGCACACTGAGCTCATTGCTTTCTTGCGTACACATTACAATGATTAAATGCCTGAAAAAGTATCTGCTTTCTTTCAGGTGCTAGATGGACATTTTGTACACTACTTTGCTCCCAAAGACCTGCCTGTCGTGTCCAAGAATGTTGTATTTGTGATTGATACCAGTGCTTCCATGGTTGGAACCAAAATGAGACAGGTAAATACTCTGTCAGTTATCGACACAGATTGAAGTAATTAGTTCTGAAATTTATATTCAGCTTTTCAGAGTTGCAGTGTGTCGTTCTCTGAAAGAGGGAATGATATTGTGATCTGTTTTTTCCCAGCTGGTTCTTGTGATCTCATAGCTGGAGACACAGATACACACACCCATCTCATAGTTCTCTCTTAATATCTCTCATGCAGACCAAAGAAGCTCTGTTCACGATCCTACGTGAGCTGCGGCCCAACGATCACTTCAATTTTGTCACTTTTTCCAATCGCATCCGCGTATGGCAACCGGGCAAACTTGTGCCCGTTACACCCAACAACATACGTGATGCCAAAAAGTTCATCTACATGATCTCACCCACTGGAGGTAGAAAATCTGACACACTCTTAAACACACCCTGTTACACATTTAAACCGAACCTGGTTACTATGAACTGTTTGCAAATTAATTTGTAATGACATGAGGATAAATAAATAATGACAGTCTTTCATTTAATATCTTCTCAGGCACTGACATCAATGGTGGCATTCAGACAGGTTCAGCTTTACTCAGTGACTATCTCTCCAGCAAAGAAGAGTCCCATCACAACAGCGTGTCACTCATAATCTTCCTGACTGATGGGCGGCCCACAGTTGGCGTAGTTCAGAGCCCGGTCATCATTGGCAACACCAAGGCAGCAGTCCAGGAGAAGTTCTGCCTCTTCACGATTGGAATGGGTGATGACGTAGACTACAGGCTCTTGGAGAGGATGTCCCTGGAAAACTGTGGAACCATGAGGAGAATCCCAGAGGATGCAGATGCCAACGTCATGCTCAAGGGGTGAGGAACATGTGGTCACCATTAAAGGAGAAGTTCACTTTCAGAACAAAAATTTACAGATAATTTACTCACCGCCTTGTCATCCAAGATCTTCATGTCTTTCTTTCTTTAGTCGTGAAGAAATTTAGTTTTTTGAGAAAAACATTTCAGGATTTTTCTCCATAAAGTGGACTTCAATTGTGCCCAGAGTTTGAACTTCCAAAATGCAGTTTAAATGCAGCCTCAAAGAGCTCTAAATGATCTCAGCCAAGGAAGAAGGGTCTTATCTAGTGAAGCAATCGGTTATTTTCTAAAAAAAAAAACCTTACAATTTATAGAATTTTTAACCTCAAATGCTCATCTTGTCTAGCTCTGTGTGTACAGTTAGGGTATGTCGAAAAGCTCCCATCTCATTTTCTCCTCCAACTTCAAAATCGGCCTACATCGCCGTGTAAAGGGTGTTCGATTCTCTTTGCACGTTCCCTTTGTAATCACTGGGTCGGTACTTCTGCACCGATGTAAGACGATTTTAAAGTTGGAGGAAAAAATTAGATGTGAGTTTTTCGACATACCCTAACTGCCTTGTTTATGCAGTTTATGCAGAGCTAGACAAGATGAGCATTTAAGGTTAAAAAGTATATAAATTTCTTTATGACTGAAGACTAAAAGACATAAACCTCTTGGATGACAAGGGGATGTTTAAATTATCTGTAAATTTTGGTTCTGAAAGTAAACTTCTTTAAAAACATACTTTTGTGAGTCTAGGAACTGATTAAAGAGTAAGTTCTGGCAAAAAAAATCAAGTGCCAAACCTGACAAAAATTACTTCATATATAAGTAAAAATATTAGTATAGGAAAAATTTTATTATTTTAAAGTGTGGATTTGAGTCAGACTGACACAGTAGAGAAGAAATTGTTGAATATCGTCATTATTTTTGTTTTATTTATGCGCAAAGTATCTTTGTAGCTTTATAAAATAAAGGTTGAACCACTGATGTCACATGGACTATTTTATCAATGTTCTTACTACCTTTCTGGGCCTTGAACGTAACAGTTGCGTTGTTGTCTATGCAGCGTCAGAAAGCTCTCAGATTTAATCAAAAATATCTTAATTTGTGTTCCAAAGAGCAACAAAAGTCTTACAGGTTTGAGGGTGAGTAATTAATGACAACATTTTTATTTTTGGGTGAACTATCCCTTTAAAGTCAAGGTTAAAGGTCAAAAGTGATATAAGACGCCAATGGAAGACAAATCTTTACACAAGGCTTAACAGTTGTGCCCCACTCTTAAGTTCAACAAGTTTAACGTAAAGAATACATGACTTATTAACCAACAATCTGAAGTAACACTTTTGCACTGTGACCTTATTGTTCATTTACCAACTATCTCTCTATAGCTTCTACGATGAGATCGGCACTCCGTTGTTATCCGACATCAGAGTGGAATACTCTGAGGATGCTGTGGAATACATCACCCAGAACCTTTTCACAAACTACTTCAACGGCTCTGAGCTTGTTGTAGCCGGAAAACTGACCAATCGCAGCTCAGACTCGTTACACGTCCAGGTTACCGCCATCAACAGCGAGCGAAGCATTGTGCTGGAGAAAGACGTTTCAATACACGAGCGAGAGCAGGAAACCGAAAAGCGGCTAGTAGAAGCGGAGGTGGGTCCTAACGCGAATGGTTATGTGGAACGACTGTGGGGATTCCTGAGCGTCAAAGACGGGCTAAAAGAACGACTGCGCAGCCAGACAAGCGCAGAGCGGGAAAACCACACGCAACATGCAAAAAATCTTTCATTAGCGTATAATTTTCTCACACCGCTGACGCAAATGATAGTGGAGAAACCTGAAGTGCTGGCTGATGGAACTTTAGCAGAGACAGAGAAAGAGGCAGAGGCAGAGGCAACTGAGGCTCCGTCTCTTGCTGAGTCATCCAATCAGCTGTTGCAAGACGACAACAGTCTAACACCCCAGAGCCTGCAGAGAAATCAACCGTCCAAGCCGATTTCTGCAGTCTCCAAGGCAACAGGTGTTTATTTAAACTGGACAGAAAGTAAAACATTTGTTTTACATCAGATTTAGGATCATTATGATTGTCATTACACAATCGGTCTTGAAAATATTAAAGGAACACTCCACTTTTTTTGGAAATAGGCTCATTCTCCAACTCCCCCCCCCTGAGTTAATAAGTTGATTTTTACCGTTTTGAAATCCATTCAGCCGTTCTCCTGTTCTGGCGATATCACTTTTAGCATAGCTTAGCATAGATCATTGAATCCTATTAGACCAATAGCATTGCATTCAAAAATGACCAACGAGTTTCCATATTTGTCCTATTTAAAACTTGACTCCTCTGTAGTTATATCGTGTACTAAGACTGGTGGAAAATGCAAAGCTGCGAGTTTCTAGGCTGATAAGAATAGGAACTACACTTCCATTCCGGCGTAATAGTCAAGGAAGTTTGCTGCCGTAATATGGCCGAAGCAGGCGGAGTATTATCAGAAATGAGTTCCCAGCTAGTTTAGTATGTGCACATGTGCTGCGTGGTATTACTGCTCCTGCTTCAGCCTTATTACGGCACCAAACTTCCTTGACTATTACGCCGGAATGGGAGTGTAGTTCCTAATCTTATCAGCCTAGAAAATTGAAGCTTTGCATTTCCACCGGTCTTAGTACACGATATAACTGCAGAAGAGTCAAGTTTTAAATAGGACAAATATCGAAACTCGTTGGTCATTTTTGAATGTGATGCTATTGGTCTAATAGGATTCAATGATCTATGCTAAGCTATGCTAAAAGTGATATCGCAAGAACAGGAGAACGGCTGAATGGATTTCAAAACGGTAAAACCCAACTTATTAACTCGGGGGGAGTTGGAGAATGAGCCTATTTCCAAAAAAAGTGGAGTGTTCCTTTAAGGTGACTCAAACAATCTATGACGATTTCACTGTTTTCCATTTATCTCCAGGTGGTGTCAGGAAACCTGCCAAGAAGTCTGTCACCTTATCCAAAACTTCCGGTATTTCTCCATTTTTCTACATCTGCTTTGCGTTTCAGTACGAATGTGAGTGAGTGTAGTTGAAAGTGGCAGTACTGTCTGTTCACATCGGCTGAGTGGCTTGTAATTTGTTCGCTCAGGTAAAGTGGCCTCATCAGAGCAATTGCTACTCAGAGTTGGGTATGGGCTCTAATTCACATGACTGTTTGGGGACTGATGGGAAAAAGGCAAAATTTCAACAAACCCCCAAGTATTAAACTTCAGAGCATAACTCATTTCTCACTCTTTGTACAGACAATATTGTCAAAGCATGAATACAAAAACAACACAAGCAGTGACTCAAAACAAAAAAATAAAATATAGTGATATTTATAAATAAAAGTAAAAGAAAACAAATAAAAGTAACACAAAACACTGTCAAACTATCAAAACAAACAGTGCCCAAAAACAAACAAAAAAAGAAAATGTAGTGATATTTATAAATAAAAGTAAAAGAAAAAAGTGAAAAATTAAAGAAGTAAAAGGTGCCACTAATGCTAAACAAACAGCTGCTCACCAACACACACAATATTGCCAAATTATCAATACAAACATTACAAGCAGTGACCAAAAACAACAAAAAAGAAAATAGTGATATTTATAAATAAAAGTAAAATAAAAACAAAAGTAGTAAAAGGTGCAACTTTTGCAAACAAAACAAAATGTAAAACAAACAGCTGCATATCAACACACACAATATAGCCAAACTATCTATACAAACAATACAAGCAGTGACCAAAAACAAGAAAATATAGTGATATTTATAAATAAAAGTAAAAGAAAAAAGTGAAAAATAAAAAGTCACTAAAGCTAACAAAATGTAAAACAAACAGCTGCATATTAACACATAATATTGCCAAACTATTAAAAGAGACCACTAATGCTAACAAAACAAAATGTTAAAAAAAAAAAAAACACACAATATTGCCAAACCATCAAAACAAACAATTTAAGTGACCAAAAAAAAAAGAAAATAGTAATATTGATAAATAAATGAAAAAGGTGAAAAAAGGTGACACTAATGCTAACAAAACGGAAAAGAGACTAAGAGCTGCATAGCAACACACACACACTATATTGCCAAATTATCAATACAAACAAGCAGTGACCAAAAATAAAAATATAGTGATATTTATAAATAAAAGTAAAAGAAAAAAAGTGAAAAGTGAAAGAAGTAAAAGGTGCCAGTAATTCTAACAAAACAAAACATAAAACAAACAGCTGCATAGCAACACACACAATATTGCCAAACTATCAATACAAACAATACAAGCATTGACCCAAAACAACAAAAAAGAAAATATAGTGATATTTATAATTTAGTCAAAGGAAAAAGTGAAAAACAAAAGTAAAAGGTGCCATTAACGTTAACAAAATGAAACATAAAACAAACAGCTGCATACCAACACACACAATATTGCCAAACTATCAATACAAACAATACAAGCAGTGACCTAAAACAACAAAAAAGAAAACATAGTCATATTTATAAATAAAAGTAAAAGATAAAAGAAGTGAAAGGTCTCACTAATGCTAACAAAACAAAATGTAAAGCAAACAGCTGAATAGCAACACACACAATATTGCCAAACTATCAATACAAACAATACCAGCAGTGACCAAAAACTATATTTATAAATAAAAGTAAAAGGTGCAACTAATGCTAACAAAATGTAAAACAAATCAAAATGAAACGCAACAAAACAAGGAGAGAGACTTTTTGACAGCACAGTCTGCAGTATTCACAAAGAGTCTTTTTCAAGTTTTGAATGGGGGAAATCTGTTAGACGCATTTATCACAAGAAAAGAACTGCACTCCATTCAAGTTTGATCTGAAAGCTTTCAAAAGCCACTTTTCTGTTGGCATGATTTGCGATCTCGTATAAAATGTTGCATAAGGAGAACCACCCATAAAACTTGTTAAATGTCAGAATTCACAGTGGTTGTTTGGGTTGCACATAACCAGTGAGCTTGCATAATTTGACCTACTTGCATGCAACAAAGTCAAGTATTTAACAACAAGAAAAAAAAAATACATTATGTTCTTATCTGTGTTTAGCTGATGGTGACCCTCATTTTGTGGTGGAGGTTCCTCACAGTAAACTGACTGTGTGTTTCAACATTAATGGGGAGCCAGGACACATTCTCCGACTGGTGACTGACCATAAACACTCAGGTATTTGCACAGTATTTTACAAGTATTCAAATACACTTTTTGCTTTGCTATTTAGTGAACTTTACATTAGTGACAACAATTCTGGGCCAATTTAAAGGGATAGTTCACACAAAAATGAAAATTCTGTCATCATTCACTCAACCTGACAGTTGTTTAGCGTTTCTTTATTCTAATGAACACAAAATATTTTCTGATCAATGATGGTACTCAAACAGTTGATGGTAGTTATGACTTCCATAATATTTCTTTCCCCCCATACTATGGAAGTCAATGGCTACCGTCAACTGTTTGGTTACCAACATTCTTCAAAATACTACTTTTGTGTTCAATGGCTTTACAAAATTCATACAGGTTTTTAAGATATTGACAGATATTTGAATTTGGGTAAACTAACCCTTTAAGATTTACTTTAAATGTAATATTTATAATGTGTTTTAGTAATATTTAATATTTATTGTTATTTAAAAGTGTGAACTGTTATTTCATATTAGAGTTTATTTTAGATTGTATGACATTTTATTAACATTTATATACAGTCAAGGCCGAAAATTATTCATACCCCTGGCAAATTCTGACTTAAAGTTACTTTTATTCAACCAGCAAGTTTGACACAGGCTTCTTCCAAAAGATAATAAGACGATGTACAAGAGGCATCATTGTGGAAAAAAATATTTCTCAGCTTTTATTTACATTTGAACAAAAAGTGGCATGTCCAAAATTATTCATACCCTTTGCAAACTGGCACAGTCTATGGGAAAATCCAAAGTTCTATACCATTCCAAATAGTCCAAGCTGTTCTAAAGCATCCTAATTACCCTGATTCATTGGGAACAGCTGTTTTAATCAACTCAACAGGTGAAAAACAGAAGCTCTCTGCTGTTGGTTTGTGGACAGTCATGGCTAAGACAAAGGAGCTCACTGAGGACCTGCGACTGCGTATTGTGGCTGCTCATAAGTCAGGAAAGGGCTATAAGACCATATCTAAATGTTTTGAAGTTCCAGTGGCTAAAGTGCAAAGTATTATCAAAAAAAAAAAGACGTTCCGCACTGTGAAAAATTCCAGAGGACGTGGTTGGAAGCCAAAAGTGACACCTGTGCTGGCCAGGAGGATAGTGAGAGAGGTAAAAAAGAATCCAAGGATCACCACCAAGGCCATCCTGATGAATCTGGGCTCTGCTGGTGGCAACATCTCAAGGCAGACAGTCCAACAGACACTGCACACCGCTGCGTTCCACGGACGCAGACCAAGGAGGACACCACTTCTCCAGATAAGGCACACAAAAGCCCGCTCGAACTTTGCAAATGCTCATCTGGACAAAGAAGAATACTTGTGGTCTTCTGTTTTATGGTCAGATGAAACAAAAATTGAATTGTTTGGCCACAATGATGTAGCTTTCATTTGGCGTAAAAAAGGAGAAGCCTTCAACCTTAAGAACACCATCCCCTCCGTCAAACATGGTGGTAGGAACCTAATGTTTTGGGGGTTATTTTTCAGCCGGTGGACCAGGGAACCTAATCACAGTAAACAGCACCATGAAAAAGGAGCAATACATAAAAATTCTCAACAACAACATCAGGCAGTCTGCAGAGAAACTTGGCCTTGGGCACCAGTGGACATTTCAGCACGACAACGACCCAAAACACACAGCAAAAGTTGTGAAGAAATGGTTAGCAGACAAAACATTAACGTTTTGCAGTGGCCCAGCCAGAGTCCTGACTCAAATCCAATTGAGAATCTGTGGAGGGAGCTAAAGATCAGGGTGATGGCAAGGAGGCCCTCCAACCTGAAAGAGTTGGAGCTCATCACTAAAGATGAATGGGCAAAAATACCAGTGGAGACACGCAAAAAGCTGCTCAGCAATTATAGGAAGCGTTTGATTGCTGTAATAGCCAATAAAGGCTTTTCTATTGATTATTGAGAAAGGTATGAATCATTTTGGACATGCCACTTTTTGTTCAAATGTAAATAAAAAATGAGTAATAATTTTTTCCACAATGATGCTTCTTGTACGTCGTCTTATTATCTTTTGGGAGAAGCCTGTGTCATTTCCGGGGGGGGGGGGTTGAATAACTTGCTGGTTGAATAAAAGTAACTTTAAGTCAGTTATTTGCCAGGGGTATGAATAATTTGTATATTACTCAAGCATCCTGAAGGATTGCCCAGATGATTCACACTGGTTGGACACTTCTTACGGACATCACGGTCCAGTTGCTCTCATAGTAGCTCAAGTGGGTTGAGGCCTAACTGTAGGATTTTCACAGCTTGGAATTGTGCTTGGGGTCAATAATAGGGATTTATGCTGATATCGTCCAAAACCACACTTTGCCAGGGGTGTTTACAAACTTTTGGAGGGCAGTGTAAACAGAATTTTTTCTTGTAGGACAGTGAAAATAGCATGTCACGTCAACAACCCATGTATTTGTCCCCATTAGGCGTGACTGTGAACGGTGCACTGATTGGAGCTCCAGCCCCAACCGGCAGTCATAAAGAACAAAGGACGTATTTCAGCACCATAACTATAGTAGCCGATAAACCACATCGCTCTTACATTGAGGTGACCCCACAAAAGGTCATACTGGATGACCGGGACCGGATGATCCTTCCAACCAGCTCCAACATTTCCATTGAAACCGCAAACCTAGGTGTGGTCATTATTGCTAACACAAACCTGACAGTGACGATCCAAGGAACTATCCAGTTTGTCATCCTATTCCACCATTACAAAAATCCAGCGCCCTTTCAGCGGGATCACCTAGGGTTTTACATTGCTAACAGCAAAGGATTGAGCAAGGATACACACGGGTTGCTAGGTAAGCAGTAGGCACACATACACATGTGACACATCATCTTTCGAAAACACATTACAATATTTTTGAGGAAATCCGAGAGCTTTCTGACCCTGCATAGACAGCAATGCAACTGACACCTTCAAGGCCTACTCTGTAAAAAGATTTCACGAGTTTCAACTTAAAAACTTAAATTCAGCAGCTGCCTTAAAATTTTAAGTTAAATCAACTTAAAACTACAAGTCATTTTAACTCCTTTGTATTTTAAGTTGATTTAACTTAAAATGTTAGGACAGCTGCTGAACTTAAGTTTTTAAGTTAAAACTGGTGACAATTTTTCAGTGTAGAAAGGTAGTAAGGACATTGTTAAAATGTGTCCATCAGTGGTTCAACTGTAATGTTATGAAGCTACAATACTTTTTTGATACTTTTCAATACAGAATGAAAAAGGCCATTTATAGGCCACTTTTTCCCACATTGTTGGACATCTTGAATTAACAGATCTTGCTTTGTCTACAAAGGATACATATGATGTTGCCTTTGATGTGGCCTAAACTAGCTACCTAAAAAAACACTATAAGCTCTTGCCTACCTTTTAGCCTTTTAAGCAGTTAGGCAGCTCACTATGTTTTGGAACACATTTACAACCGAAACACTTTTTATAAATACTTAATGAGAAAAATATTTCTGTACTTACAGGTCAGTTCCTGTATGAAGACATTGGACTGGCGCAGCTTCTTGGAAATGTCAGCATGGCCGGAAAAAACAGCACACAGGAAACACTAGAGACAAATAGCACTTTAACAAGTTACCCTGCCCTAAAGGTAAAGGATCGTACTGTCACCGTCATAAAGAAAAGCAGGCGAATCTACTCTGGAAAGCAGACTGTAGACTGCTGGTTTGCCAAAAACAACGCGGCTAAACTGATTGATGGACAATATGATGATTACGTTGTGTCACATCTGTTTGACACAGGAGACTGGGCTAATGGGACCAACACACACTGAGACAAACACACTCTCATTGCACACACAAACGCACAAAACAGATCTACTGGACTGATGGGTCATGACACAAATATATTCACAAAAACACTATATTTTAAGTATATGGTTTGTATTTAGTTATGTTTGAACATAGTACTTTACTGTTTTAGTTTAGTCATCTACAAATATACATTATATATTTTTAAGCTAATAAATAAGACTGTTTTTGGAACTCATTTTGTACTAATAAATTAAATTGTAACAACAGGCTGTCTTCATTTTGGTAAAGAGCACAACAATAAGAATAAAGAGGTATACATCTCTGTAGAGATTTTTTTATAAAAGAAGACAAAACGACCATGACCTCTGAGATTAAGTGATGAAATATGCTTCTAATTTTAATGTTATAAAAACTGTTTTACTGTTGAATTCTCAGTGAAGCACTACACTACCCATAATCCCTTTAGTGGGATCCACCAATCACAGACAACACTGATAGATAGATAGATAGATAGATAGATAGATAGATAGATAGATAGATAGATAGATAGATAGATAGATAGATAGATAGATAGATAGATAGATAGATAGATAGATAGATAGATAGACAGATAGATAGATAGATGACAGTACCTTTTATTGGTCAATATTATAATAGTTTTTTAAACATTTTGGCAGTTATTTCCTCAATATCAATCAATGTGATATAAATTGTCACACTATCCATAATTATTCTGTCAATATTTATTTTGTAATCTATGACTATATCTAATGGTTCTTTTTTGTATTATTTTAAAAATAGCAGAATTTTAAGATTTATGACCATAAAAACATTGCCTTATTATATCAGAGAGAATTTTGCTGACATGCATTCTTACTTTTGATTTATTAAAGTTACAGATGTTTATTAAAGTTCAATAATGTGTTCCTAAAAGTTTTTATAAAAGCCTACACTACCAGTCAAAAGTTTTTGAACGGGAAGATTATTCATGTTTTTCAAAAAAGTCTCTTCTGCTCACCAATCCTGCATTATTTGATCCTAAGTACAGCAAAAACAGTACAATTTTGAAATATTTTTACTATTTAAAATAACTGCTTTGTATTTGAATATATTTTAAAATGTAATTTATTTTTGTGATTTTAAAGATTGATGGACAGAGACAAATTAGAATATGGTGATATGCCAATCAGCTAATTAACTCAAAACGCCTGCAAAGGTTTCCTGAGCCTTCAAAATGGTCTCTCAGTTTGGTTCACTAGGCTACGCAATCATGGGGAAGACTGCTGATCTGACAGTTGTCCAGAAGACAACAGGAGGGTAAGCCACAAACATTCATTGCCAAAGAAGCTGGCAATGAATGTTCACAGAGTGCTGTATCCAAGCATGTTAGCAGAAAGTAGAGTGGTAGAAAGGGTGGAAGAAAAAGATGCACAACCAACTGAGAGAACCATAGTCTTGAGAGGCTTGTCAAGCAAAATCGATTCAAGAATTTGGGTGAACTTCACAAGGAATGGACTGAGGCTGGGGTCAAGGCATCAAGAGCCACCACACACAGACGTGTCAAGGAATTTGGCGACAGTTGTCGTATTCCTCTTGATAAGCCACTTCTGAAACACAGACAATGTCAGAGGCGTGGGCTAAGGAGAACAAATGTACTGTTGCCCAGTGATCCAAGTTTTGTATTTCATTTGGAAACCAAGGTCCTAGAGTCTGGAGGAAGGGTGGAGAAGCTCATAACCCGAGTTGCTTGAAGTCCAGAATTAAGTTTCCACAGTCTGTGATGATTTGGAGTGCAATGTCATCTGCTGGTGTTGGTCTATTGTGTTTAAAAAAAAAAAAAAAAAGTCACTGCACCCGTTTACCAAGAAACTTTAGAACATTTCATGCTTCTTTCTGCTTTCTTCTTTTTAAAGATGCTGATTTCAATTTCCAGCAGAATTTGGCACCTGCCCACACTGCTAAATACACCAAAAGTTGGTTAAATGACCATGGTGTTGGTGTGCTTGACTGGCCAGCAAACTCGGGGAATCTACGGGGTATTGTCAAGAGGAAAATGAGAAACAAGAGACTCAAAAATGCAGATGAGCTGAAGGCCACTGTCAATGAAACCTGGGCTTTCATT
This sequence comes from Garra rufa, assembly GCF_049309525.1. Lineage (NCBI taxonomy): Eukaryota > Metazoa > Chordata > Actinopteri > Cypriniformes > Cyprinidae > Garra > Garra rufa. The sequence continues at coordinate 26,526,447 of NC_133364.1, forward strand.
CCACCTCAGCAGTGCCACAGACTGATCACCTCCATGCCACGCCAATTTGAGGCAGTAATTAAAGCAAAAGGAGCCCCTACCAATTATTGAGTACATATACAGTAAATGAACATACTTTCCAGAAGGCCAACAATTCACTATTTTTTTTTTTATTGCTCTTATGAAGTATTCTAATTTGTTGAGATAGTGAATTGGTGGGTTTTTGTTAAATGTGAGCCAAAATCATGACAATTGAAAGAACCAAAGACTTAACCTACTTCACTCTGTGTGCACTGAATTTATTTAATACACTAGTTTCACAATTTGAGTTGAATTACTGAAATAAATGAACTTTTCCACAACATTCTAATTTATTGAGATGCACCTGTATATTCAAACAGGAAACAGTTCTTTTTTGCTGTAGTTTGGACCAAATAAATGCAGACTTGGTGAGCAGAAGAGAATTCTTTAAAAAAAACTTTAAAAATCTGGCAGTGTAAGCATTTTTCAAATACTTAAATATGCTGTGGTCTAAACAGTTAATTTATTAGAGGAATACTTAAAAACTTGGCCAATACTTTGGCACTCTATTAGCAAGGAGACACAGTTTTAACCACAACACAAATGTACTCTCAGAACAAAAGGTACAAAAGCTGTCAGGGTACTCTTTTAAAATCTACCAATTTGTACCATTTAGGTACTAATATATGGGTAAATAAGGTACAAAGGTGTACCTTTTGAACGAGTGAACTGACCTTGACTAATGTTTGGTTTGAGTGTGACCTGTTTTGCCCCTGTCATCAGACTTGGGGTCAAATGGTTTTAGGACCCACCCCTTCCAGGTGTTCCTACCTAAGTTTGTGTACCTCTTAGAGCCCCTTTGTCACACAGGACTTTGTTTGCTATGGTTATTAATATACTTCACATAAAAGCTCTGGAGACGTGACTCTACTTACTGTGGAAAAAGTTGAAAGTTTATCAACACAATGACCCTATGGTTCAAATTAAGGGCCTTGCTGCTTCAAGTAGACACTTTTCTGCTGGGAATTTTGTTCTAGATTGGACTTTTTTATTACAAGCAGTTTTTATACCACTTCACAGGTCACTTGAAATGTAGTTTTATTAGTTTTCATCAAAATAAGGCATCAAGATGTTTCCTCATGTTGAAGAAATTGCATGTGTATGCTGACATTGCTACAACTTTGTAGAAATCAATATAATTTAACAGCTAAATTTCCAAAGTTCACAATTACTTTAAATCGTTGTGCATTTTATACATTGGTTATATCAAATTCTTAATTCTTACATATATTGCATGATGTTGCATGTGTAAAAATACAAAAACAATCATTAAAAACTCAACGCTGTACAATGTTTAAACAAAGATCATTTGATCTTTCACTTAATACTGAATATTTACAAATCTTTTTACATAAATCTTCAGATATGAAATATTCTAGCATGCATCAGAGCTGGAAACATGACTGTAGTGTATTTACAGGTGTTCATCAAAGGTAGTGACAAGAGCTGTTTAGACTACAAATTAAAAGTCTGAATGTCTGTAATCAGGAGAAACACTAGACCTCTTCTCTCATCTCTCTCCGTTTCTCTTTCTTTTAATTAACTTCTTAGAAGTATGAACTCTAAAGGACATGGAGGGAGGATAATGTTTCCCTTTAATAACTCGTATGCTAATAATTATCTTATACTTCTTATATATTAACATACAAACATATATACAAACATCCTACAATGTAATTTGAAAGTATTTCATCAAAATTGCACTGTTGCAGTTCAACTCTTTTTCTTTTTTTCTCAAAAAGATTTTAGGTTGAAGATTATAAAACATGTATAAAGCAAAATAATCAATTGATGCTGTAACTTCTCAAATGGTGACCATTTAAATCACGTTTGATTTACTAATTCTAATAGCCTGATATGAATTTTTAAAAGCACACATATAGTATCTCAGTTAAAATGAGCTAACATTTAATACAAGCTGCATGCATAATAATTATAAATAACAATAAGCAAAACACAGTTTTACATGAAGTATAGCTTGTCAAATGCCATTATGCTACTGTGTTTGCTTAAAATGTTGTCAACTTCCAAGCTGTTTCAAAATCTAGTGAGCTGCCTACCTAGACAGTATTTTCCTTTCTAATAATTGTTATCAGAATGTTCTGGGAACACGTTTACGGTAACAAAAAAGTAGAACTTCAAGAGAATGTTCCCCCCAAAAAATAACCAGTTAAGAACCATACACTAACGTTACAAGAACGTTTTGTTTTCTGGATTAAGGTTTCAGAGATATGTGCCAACACAAGACTTTTCCAAAATGCTAAGTTTTACGTTGCATTTTTTGTGTACAGTTGACAACAAAAAATGTCCATTACAGTTTCCATTACAGATTACAGATTTTCAAAACTTTAGCAATATTTTATAAGTGTTGATAAAAAAAAACTATTGCGAAATGACGATGTTTCCATTAACCGATGTTATGTGGCTAAAACTTCATTTTTTACTCTCGCAATAAGACATGGCGACAGATATTGGTAGGGTTACATATACCGCAGTCACCGCACAAGCCATTTTTTTGCGATATTTTATGTTGATAAAAAACGATTGCGAAATGACGACATTTTCATTACACGATGTTATGCGACTAAAACTTCATTTTTTACTCTCGCAATAAGTCATGGTGACAGATATTGTTGTGTTTGCATATATAACAGCCACCGCACTAGCCATTAAGTTTAATTGAAAAAGATGTAGACGCATATCTTTCGTGGAAAGCCGCTTCTGAAACGTGCCACAACACGGTTGATATAAAAACAAGAATTGACTAAAGTGGCTGCGTGACACAACAGACATGCGCAGTGTAAATAAAGGGTTATCCAAGCATTAAAGACAAAGAAAGGCTGGTTAAAAAACAAAAAGATTGCAAAATTATGCCATTTCCATTAACCGATGTTATGCGACTGAAACGGGATTTTTCCCTCTTGTAAATAATTAATAGCGTCAGATGTTGGTGGGTTTATGTATATAACACAGCCACCGCAATAGCCATTCTTTTGCAATATTTTATAAGTTTCGATAAAAAAACTACTGCGAAATGACCGTTTCCATTAACTAATGTTATGCGTTTTGTGCTATCGCAATAAGTCATGGCAACGGATATTGGTAGGTTTGGTAGGATATTTTATAAGTGTCGATAAAAAAAAAAGATTATGAAATGACAATGTTTCCTTTAACCAATGTTATGTGGCTAAAATGCATTTTTTTCCTCTTGCAATAAGTCATGGAGATGGATATTGGTAGGTTTACGTATATCACAGCCACTGCACTAGCCATTCTGTTGGGATATTTTATGTGTTGATAAAAAACTATTGCATAATGACGATTTTCCATTAACTGATGTTATGTAATCAAACCTGAATTTTTCCTCTCGCAATTAGTTATGGCAACGGATGTTGGTAGGTCAGTATAAGTATTTCACACCGACCGCACTAGCCATTCTTTTGCAATATTTTGTTAGTGTAAATTAAAAAAAACGATTGCGAAATGACAGGGTTTTTACTAACTGATGTTATGCAACTAAAACTTAATTTTTTTCCTCTCGCAATAAGTTATGGCGACGGATTTTGGTAGGGTTACATATATCACAGACAACATATTAGTCATTATTTTGCGCTATTTTATAAATGTAGATTTAAAAAAAAAAACGATTGTGAAATGATGCCATTTCCATTAACCGAGGTTATGCAACTAAAACTTAATTATTTCCTCTCGCAATAAGTCATGGCAACAGATATTGGTTCGTTTACGTATATCACAGCCACCACACTAGCCATTAAGTTTAATTGAAAAAGATGTAGACGCATATCTTTAGCGAAGCAACGCGGAGAGCTGCTTCTGTAACGCTTCTGAAACACGGCTGATATAAAAACAAGAATTGACTAAAGTGGCTGCGATCAGTTTTAGTGACCGTGTCTGAGCTGTAATGCATAACAGACATATGCAGTGTAAATAAGGGGTTATCCAAGCATATCCAAGGCAAGGAAAGGCCCTTTTACTTGAGAGCGGCCACGCATAAGCTGTTTCTTGGAGGTTTTAGTACATTAAAGAATGATCATGTGACTTATGTACGCCAGGTGACCAGTAAATGCGAAAAAAAACTGTTTCCATTGCAGTTTTGTGAAATATTCCTTTTTCGAATTGCCTGAAAAACCTCCTCAACGTTTTTGCAATATATGGGAGTTTTTGCGAAGTTTCCATTTTTCGATTAGGCATATTTTGATATGAAAAGCTCTATTTAAGCATCATTGGCACTCTCCCAACAAGAAGGCTGTTTCAAACCATTCAATCATACAAACAAAATGTTGATAAATACATTTCATTCAATACTAAAAAGTATCAAAATTCAAAAATGCATACTTGGTATCATTTCAAGTACTGAGTATTGTGTTGTTAGCTTAGCAACATGTTAACGCCAAACTCTTTTGGTATCAACTGAGTCCCGTCTCCAGTGTGTACTTAACGTGAAAAGTTCTATTTGTGTGTTGCACTGAGTTTAAGCCTAGTTAAAAGTGTTCTGAATCAGTCACTTATGAGTTTCCATTTTGAAGCTACAAGGTAGCTGCCTATGTAGGAAGTAAACAACAAGGCAGCTCACTAGGTTTAGGAACAGAGATAGCCTATCTACGTTTTTCCTCAATGCGGAAGTAAGCCTATAGGTGAGACATCCAGTTCATTATTTAATGTAGGGAAATAATGAAAAGAATAACAACGTGCAGTAAACTGTAAAAACTGTTTGCAGTACAAACCAGTGTGCTCATAATTAAGCTAATACATTCAAATAATATGGTAAGACACACCAATTTGCAATATCAAGCAGCAAAACTAACTGTTTTGTACAGCTAAAAACAGCTGGAGATGGATGAGACTGGAAGCCACGCCCATAGAATTTACAAATGGCCACACCCACTCTCTAAACTTCCATACAGACTCGTATTAACACCTCTTCTGTTGAGACATGTTCTTCCTGTTCAGAACACACGCCAGCATCATCTTCATCTTCCTTTAGCAGCACCTACACAAACACAAACACAGTTTGAGGTCAACTGAAGAGCCTGGCCAGATTTTACACATGATCATTTTCCCGTTCATGTGAGCTGGATCACTTTATTGTTGCGTAAATCTATTGACTACAAAACCAGAAGCCCAGATGCACGAATTCAGCAGAAGTTTGACACTAGACCAGTTTCATATGTCCTCGTTCATATCGGCACTCATCAAACACACTTTTCCACAGATTTGGCTTCATTCTCTATAGCATGAGCTTATGGAAACATGTTCCAAATGTCACTGTTCCCGCTGAACAAACGGATGATTTGTGAGCAGCTGGCACACTTCCACAACTGGAGGAGTGAGGGAAAGAGGGATGAGAAAAAATAAAAGATGATAAGACGAAAACAAAGGAAAAGAGATGGAAAAGACCCCCTATTGCTCAACAAATGGAGAACATTTGACCCCAGAGGTCATCGGCCTTTGGAAAGTTCTTTGGTCAAATGACGAAAATATTAAAAAAAATATCTGTCCTGTAATCACATTCATATAGCACAATCCCACCATTCAAGAAGAAGAATACAATACACAAACACACAATCAAACTATTCATATACAACCCCAGAAACAAAACATTCACTTCAGATGGCAGATTTCATTTTAAATCATATGCAAGAATAAAGCCAAGCTAATAAAATATGTTTTTAATAGTTTTGCTTGAGGACCCAGATTTTACATCGGACATCAAGTGGCTGCCTGTAAAATCAAACATTTTGATTTATAAAAAGTATATCATATACTAAATAAGCCAACAATATGGAAATCTGTCAATGTAACATAGGCTGAATGGGAAAAATAATGCATTTCATGCTCTTGACAGCAAATAATTCAACACAGAAAACACATTTTGGTTTGTCTGATGATATTAATCTCTATTATGTAGTCTGGGTCATAATTAATTTTGTTTTAGGCATTTTGTATGATTTGTGAGGATGAGCTCAATTTACACATCTGTCTTCTGTCTAATTTGGTTAATTTCTACCAAGTGATGATGAATTTCCACAAAAATGCACTTGAGTTTGAATGGGTATGTGCTTTTTGAGGTCAATGATATAAAATGTGTCACTTCTCCATTGTAAAATTTGGTAAATCCATGGCATTGTAACTATACACAATTGGTTAACTGCATTTTATTATTTGCATTAGCTTTGCTTTCCCTACTTAAGACTAGACTAACCCGCTAAGAACCACTGAATTAATCTAAACTAGGATGAAATGTCTTGAGGAACAGATTTAGGGAACAGGGTCACTAGGATCAGGTTAAGGAATTTTTTACTGGCTCATTTGTTCCTGTAGCTCAACACTGATTTGTTAAGCCCAGTAAAAAAGAACATCCTGGGGATTGCAAGTGATAATATGATGACAGCTTTTGCAATTCCTTTTGGTGCTACAGAAATGACACACTTCACTCCAAACCTTGCAATCCAGACACATGAGTAAAAAATTAGAATGGGCATTTGTTACTAATCTATTTCTACCTAATCTGACAATTAAAGGCTAAGCAATGCAATTGACATGTTCAAGGCCCAGAAAGGTAGTAAGGACATCATTAAAACTGTTCATAACCGTAATGATATGGCTTGGCACGGCAGAGATCGGGCCGCGACCCTGGTAGAGTGTCGGTCTGGCAAGGGCGTTTTTACATGCTGTCACGATTTTGGTTGATGCGTAAATTTGTGGACTTCAGTTTTGAATGCTTGGCAAATAACACAGACCAGAAAAAGAAGGGACCCTTAGAGAGGCCAAAGGCCCCACATATCCTTTCCCTTTTTGGACAGGCTCGGCAGGGTGGAGACCCTTGAGAAACTTGGGCTCGAAAAAATAAGTGTCAAAGGGAGACTTGGGCCAAACATCCACCCTACACAAGGTGCCTAAGTATAACTGGTGTGGCGCCTTGTCCCTAGGCACAGCGGGGATCAGGCTACGTCCCTGGAGGTGGATTGTTTAGGCGATTAATATTATTGTAATTTGAACGTGCAGGGGCCGTTTTGAGAGGCCGCAGGCCCATGTACCCTCACCTTGGCTGGGGTGTGGCATGTCAAAGTTCCCTCCCAGGCCCCCAGGTGACCAGCGATTGGGCTCGGAGGCTCCGGGGGGGCGGAGACCCTGGAGGAATTTGGGCTGGAAAAAAACTGTGAAAGGGGGACTTGGGCCAAACGCCTCATCCCTGGGCACTGCGGGGACCGGGCTGCAACTCTGGAGGAGGGTCAGTCGGGAAAGGGACTTTTTAAGAGAAGTCACGATTTGAGCGATTGTATTATTCTTGTGACATCCCCAAATTGGAGCGAGGGATTTTGAGAGGGATAGCTTGGCCACATACCCTCACTCTCGTGGGGTGACACCAGGCTGAACTGCTCCCCTACTTTGGGAATGGAAACTGAGCATCAGGGGCTGTTGAGAGGAATGCCTTGCCCACGTACCCCCACCCTGGCTGATGTGATGCCAGGCTGAAGAGCCCCCATTCTCTGGGATTGGAAGCTGAGCTGCAGGGGTTATACAGAAGGACGCCTTGCCCGAGCGCCCTCGCCACTGGCCGGGGGTGAAGCTACCGTAAAACCCCCTACTCTGGGAAAGGACAGTTCTCCATAAGTTGTAGGGGCTAATAAGAGAAATACCTAGCCCGAACGCCCTCGATCTGGTGGGCGCGAGAGAGCATTGAGGCCCCCTACTCTGGTAGCTGTCTATGGAGAGTCAGAAAGCTCTCGGAATTCATCAAAAATATCCGTATTTCTGTTCCGAAGATAAACAAAGGTCTTTTAAAGGGTTTTGAACAACATGAATGTGAGTAATGAGGTGGGTCATTTAGGCGAGGGTGTAATTTTACCAGGTAAGCAGAGGCCGCATGCCCGCGTACCCTCACCCTGGCTGGGTTAAGGTGAGACAAAGTTCAGTTCCAGAGGTGACCAGTGGCAGGGGTTGGAAGCTCCAAGCAATTTAGGCTGGAAAAAAAGTGTAAAAGGGGGGCTTACATCCACCCTCCACAAGGCGCCAGGGTATACTGGCCATAGCGCCTCATCTCCGGGAATGGCAGGGACTGGGCTGCGACCCTGGACGAGGTTCGGCCGGGCGAGGGCCTTTTTACGGGCCATCACGATTTGAGTGATAGCGTTTTTCTTGGAAGTGAGATGCCCAAATTGGAATGAGGGGCTGTTGAGAGGGATAGCTTGCCCACACACCATCACTCTGGCGGGGGTGAAGCCAGGCTGAAGCGGCCACCTTCTCTGGAAATGGAAACTGAGCTCCAAGGGTTGTATAGAGGGACGCCTTGCCCGAGCGCCCTCACCCCTGGCTGGGGTACTGTAAAACCCTTTACTCTGAGAATTGATGGTTCTCCATAAATTGCTGGGGCAAACGTGAGAAATACCTAGCCCGAAAACCCGCCCTCTGGTGAGCATGAGAGTGCATTGAGGCCCCCTAATCTGGTAGCTGTCTATGGAGGGTCAGACAGCTCTCTAATTTCATCGAAATATCTTAATCTGTGTAAAAAAAAAAATGAACAAAGGTCCTACGTGTTTTGAACAATAAGAAGGTGAGTAATTAATGACGAAATAATTTTTGTCTGAACTATCCATTTAATTAAATTTGGATATATAATTCACATAAACATTACAATTTTGTTTGAATCTGTGGTTTTTACAAGTGAAATGTACATTTATTGAGGCGTCACATGAACATTCTCACCTCAGCTTCATCATTGCTCTCATCTGGCAACACTTCTACTTGCTTTGGACAGTCACGTGAGCCCTCCGGAGATATCATTTTCTTATATTTCCGCATTGTTAAACTGTCCACCACCCAGAACATTATAGACTGGAAAACATATATTTACAGAAATAAGTTGCATTGTATTACATAAAAATAGATAGATAGATAGATAGATAGATAGATAGATAGATAGATAGATAGATAGATAGATAGATAGATAGATAGATAGATAGATAGATAGATAGATAGATAGATAGATAGATAGATAGCATGAATCTTGAATGACTCACGTTGACAATGAAAGGCACAATCAGCATGACGATGGCCAACTCCAGCTGTGGGTTTGGGATGTAGTCCAGCACCACCTCCTCCAGCTATAAAACACACAAACACATCAGTGATCAATGCTTCAAAAATGCATATCCATTTAATAAATAATAATAATAATAATAATTCATACATAGCTTTTAAAATTCCATAACAGGCACACTTTAGGTACTAATACATACTTTTAAAGCACTAATGTGTACCATTTAGGGGTAAATAAGGTACAAAGATGTACCATTTAGCTTTACAGATTTATGGCCTTTCTCACTGAAATTAAAAAGTCTATTGAGGAAATCATGCACAGATAATCTACTCATTATTCCCACACTAATCCAGATGAAATATCTCTATAATCACTGTCCCCATTTCATCCTTCCATAATAGGACATCCTTCAGTACAAATAGCAATTTGTCTATTATGTTGATTGATAAACAAAGAGAAGGAACAAAAAATAGAGATTAGACTAACTTGTGTTTTCACACAAGCACTGAAAACATTCAATGGCCCAAACAGTATTTGTCATCCTTATGAATGTCATTACATTACTAAGGAAAATTTCCAAAACAATAAAAAAATAAGCAAAGCATTCCAATATAAAGTTATATATTGCTCAAAATCAAATTAAACAACTATTTGGATTAGGGACTGCTTCTAGTTCTCTCCATCCTAGAGTGGTATTACTTCATTTTCTAGAGGAAAATGATGCGAGTGGGATGAGTCTGTGTAATAATAACAGAAAGTTTGTGTGTGTGAATGTTTATCTTACATTGGTCCACCCAGGAATGAGCAGCACCAGAGTGACTACACTTTTCTCCAGAGCAACAATAAGCAAATACACTGAGCACTGAGCCAGCCAGGCCGCTACCCGAGGAGGATCACCTAAAAGACAGAAGATTTATCGCATTTATTATTACACACGTAAAGTGTTTAACACTGTTGCTATGTAGTTGCTAAACAATCAGTATCCAAGAAAAAAGACCACTACAGCAAAGCAAATGCTGAGATCAACATACACTATAAGACCACAGGACCCTGCAATCTTTCATAAAAGAAATATGTATTCATTTATTTATTTACTGTAATATGTAAATAAAGATATAAATGAATACATTTATTTAATGAATAAATAAATAAACCAATAACTAATTAAATTACCTATGAAATATGCCTATTAAATAAGTAAATCATTTAATAAACAAATAAATTGTCAAAAAATAATAATATATATAAAAAATAATATATATAAAACATGAAATGTGTCAGTAAATAAATAAATTTTAAAAAAGCAATAAATATATAAATCATGTACTGCAACAGTGAATAAATGAACAATGTAATATGAAAATAAATAGATATATTTCAATACGTGACAATTTTAGTTTTTTTTTTTAAATCCTCTTCTGCTCACCAAGCCTGCAGTTATTTGATCCAAAGTACAGCAAAAACAGTACATTTTTAAATATTTTTACTATTTAAAATAACTGTTTTGAATATATTTGTTATTAAATTTAGCTTTTTATTCCTGTGATTTCAAAGCTGCATTTTAGCATCATTACTTCAGACACATGATCCTTAAGAAATCATTCTAATATTCTGATTTGCTGCTCAAAAAACATTTATTATTATTATTTTTATTATTATTATTATATTAAAAACAGCTGAGTAGAATTTTTTACATTCTAAATGTTTTATCGTCACTTTTGATCAAAGAATCCTGAAAAAATGCGCTCAACTGTTTTAAATATTGTTAAAAATAATAAATATTTTTGAACAGCAAATCAGCATATTACAATAAATTCTGAAGGATCATGTGACACTGAAGACGAAGTAATTATGTTAAATATGTAGCTTTGATCACAGGAATAAATGACATTTTAAAATATATTAAAATAGAAAGCAGTTATTTTAAATAGTAAAAATAATAATCAATATTTTTATTACATTACACGTTAACACTTATAGTAATTATAAACTAACATGTATTTTTGGACATTTCATCATTTATTTATTTTGCGATCAATGCATTCAGTTATTTTATGTTATACTTTTATAATATATAGATTTGCTCATTTGTTTATATGTCACTCAAGTTCTTATATATGTATAAAAACATCTTAGAAAATAACTACATTAAAGTAATGAATATGAGGACAAATTGCGGGTATTTTTATTATAGTAATAGCACTGATTTAAGCATTTAAGCACTTAAATAATCAGCCTTCGAAAGTTAGAGTAAATTGGACATGGCACACAGTCAAAACTGGGATTCAAAAACTGATCTAAGCAGAGAAACAGTCATGAACAATTGTTTGGCCAAAATAATGTGAAACGGTGGGCGTTTTCCATCTGCTTTGAGTGCATATGCACGTGTGTAAATGTGTGTGTGCCTGTGCGTAATTTCATTTTTTTATGGTGTTTTACCAAGGGAATCCCTTAGAGTGAAAAAGCAAGTGTGGGGAAACTACCCAAACATATTTGAAAAACATATCATACGACGCCCTCTGGTGGTAACACATGGCTCAAATGGACACATCGGTTTCTCATTTGTTTTGAATCTTTATGTTTATGTTTATGTTTTTGTGGTCGTTATGACAGCAGTCTGACCTCTTTTCCTCACTGTGCACCCATTAGAACCAGCTTTTATCCGTGTAACTCACCATATTCTCCAAACATCAACAGTGTTAGCTGTTTATGTTCCACTATCTTGGAAACAACCTTCACCCCCATCCAAATCACCAGCATTCCCAATGTGGCATCCAACAGGAAGTTCAACAGATATCTGTAAAAACAGAAAAGGCCTATTTGGTTAGTTTAATGCCAGGTTAAAGCAATAAACTCGACAAATAATTGGGCTAATAACTGACTCACAGAGAACAGGGATCTTCATTGGTGAGCGTGGACAAGAAAATGTTGGCAAAATGCATGACAAGAGCCCCAATGGCCTGCTTTGATGTATCAAAGCACCTGGAGAAAAGAAAAAAAGAATAAGAGTTTGCTCTCTTTAGTACTATTATTTTAGTATTTTACCATAATTCTTGATTAATGTTTAATATTATTACCAGATCTTCCATGGTCTTCTTATTCCGACAGGTTCACGAAACCTCTTCACTGTAAAGACAAAGATGGTAAAGACGTATTATTATCAGTTTTTTTGTTTAAAAATAGTAATATTGTGAAAAAGTAATAGTAATAGTAATAATAGTAATAGTAATATTGTGGGCTAAACAAACAAAAAAAATTACAAATGACATATACAGTCAAGCCTGAAATTATTCATACCCCTGGCAAATTCTGACTTAAAGTTACATTCATTCAACCAGCAAGTTTTTTTTTTGACCGGAAATGACACAGGCTTCTCCCAAAAGATAATAAGATGATGTACAAGAGGCATCATTGTGGAAAAAAATATTTCTCAGCTTTTATTTACATTTGAACAAAAAGTGGCATGTCCAAAATTATTCATACCCTTTGCAAACTGTCACAGTCTATGGGAAAATCCAAAGTTCTATACCATTCCAAATAGTCCAAGCTGTTCTAAAGCATCCTAATTACCCTGATTCATTGGGAACAGCTGTTTTAATCAACTCAGCAGGTAAAAAACAGAAGCTCTCTGCTGTTGGTTTGTGGACAGTCATGGCTAAGACAAAGGAGCTCACTGGGGACCTGCAACTGCGTATTGTGGCTGCTCATAAGTCAGGAAAGGGCTATAAGACCGTATCTAAATGTTTTGAAGTTCCAGTGGCTACAGTGCAAAGTATTATAAAAAATACAAGGTGTTCCACACTGTGAAAAATCTCAGAGGACATAGTCGGAAGCCAAAAAAAGAATCCAAGGATCACCACCAAGGCCATCCTGATGAATCTGGGCTCTGCTGGTGGTAACATCTCAAGGCAGACAGTCCAACGGACACTGCACACTGCTGGGTTCCACGGACGCAGACCAAGGAGGACACCACTTCTCCAGATAAGGCACACAAAAGCCCGCTTGGCCTTTGCAAACGCTCATCTGGACAAAGAAGAAGACTTCTGGTCTTCTGTTTTATGGTCAGATGAAACAAAAATTGAATTGTTTTGGCCACAATGATGTAGCTTTCATTTGGCGTAAAAAAGGAGAAGACTTCAACCCTAAGAACACCATCCCCACTGTCAAACATGGTGGTGGGAACCTAATGGTTTGGGGGTGTTTTTCAGCCGGTGGACCAGGGAACCTAATCACAGTAAACTGCACCATGAAAAAGGAGCAATACATCAAAATTCTCACCAACAACATCAGGCAGTCTGCAGAGAAACTTGGCCTTGGGCACCAGTGGACATTTCAGCACGACAACGACCCAAAACACACAGCAAAAGTGGTGAAGAAATGGTTAGCAGACAAAAAAAATTAACATTTTGCAGTGGCCCAGCCAGAGTCCTGACTTAAATCCAATTGAGAATCTGTGGAGGGAGCTAAAGATGAGGGTGATGGCAAGGAGTCCCTCCAACCTGAAAGAGTTGAAGCTCATTGCTAAAGATGAATGGGGAGAAATACCAGTGGAGACATGCAAAAAGCTGGTCAGCAATTATAGGAAGCGTTTGATTGCTGTAATAGCCAATAAAGGCTTTTCTATTGATTATTGAGAAGGGTATGAATAATTTTGGAAATGCCACTTTTTGTTCAAAGGTAAATAAAAGATGAGTAATATTTTTTTCAACAATGATGCCTCTTGTACATCGTCTTATTATCTTCTGGAAGACGTCTGTGTCATTTCTAATCAAAATAAAAAACTTGCAGGTTGAATAAAAGTAACTTTAAGTAAGAATTTGCCAGGGGTTTGAATAATTTCGGGCTTGACTGTATATATGTTATCACTGTTGTATATCAAAACAAGCTCTCTCAAGGGAGAGAATAACTGCATTTAACACTGTAACTCTGTGTCAAACTAGCCCGCTATAACAGAAGCTGAAAGACATATCTGGATGTTTTTCAAATATGCAAACGGTTAGTCTCTAATCAACAGCCAAACAGAAGCAGGATGATTACTGAATGTCCGAGGAAACTAACAGTGATGACGTCAACAAAGATAAGCAGCCAAAAAGAAGCCAGGAAGTGGCCAAAATAACAAAGAGGAAGTGCATACAGTAAAAACACGAGCAAAAGCAGAGCTCTGACAGTACAAATGTCACAGACAGAACTTTGAAAGCTTTGCTTTTCGTAATATTCTCTTCTTCTTTCCTGAAAATGTAAGCTAAACCAAACTTCTTACTGGAACAAAAAATAATAAATAAATGCCAGTACTACGATAATAACTAATGATTAGGGTATTTTTTCTTTATACACAGCAAAAAGTTTAATGATCAACAGGAACAGCACAGATCTGGTAATGTGTAACTCTAGAAAGGTCAGAGGTCATTAACCATGTTTTTGGAGGTTATTCAGTGCATGACCAAAAAAAAAAAAAAAAACAAGCTGCTTTTGGGACGTAAGAATTACAAATTTACATTACATTAAGGCGAGAGGCCTAAAACTCTTAAAAATAAAGGTGCTTCACGATTCCATAGAAGAACCTTTTTTCTCTAAATGGTTCCATAAAGAACCTTTAACATCTAAAGAACCTTTCTGTTTCACAGAAAGAAGGTTCTTCAGATTTTAAAAAGGTAAGAAATGGTTCTTTGTGAAACCAAAAATGGTTCTTCTATGGCATTGCTGTGAAGAATCTTTTAAAGCCTTTATTTTTAAGAGTATCATAATTTGGTCTTTAATTTGGCCTTTTTTCACCTATCCTATCACAACCCTAACCCAACATGTGAAAATCAAAAGTTAGATTGTTTAGAAAAATAACTTGTCCTCAACAAGCTGCATGATGAGTTCTCATTTCTGTCCGTACCCCAAAAGTGGAACTCAAGGGTTTAAACTACATCTAACACCTAAGTAAATAACATTCTTGGAAAAATGACAATTTGCTCACTCTGTATCCTTGGACTAAATTATCACATGACATAGTTAGATATTGGGAAAGAAACAACTCTGGACCTTAGGGTTCAAACTTGAAAGGAAGGTCACATGATTTGAACCCTCCAGCTGGAAACTTTGAGTTTGACTTCTGAGCATCACATGAGCAACAGGAGTCAATGCTGTTATCATGTGTTACCACACAGCTAAACAATCTAATCTTTGAGTAATATTTGTACCTCATAGGAAAGGTTGGAAAGTGAAATTATACTTTTTTTTTTTACGGTGCAGTCAGATTTGCTGTTGTTTTTGTGCATTTTTGCAGGCAAAATCCAGTCACTTCAAAAGAAATCCTTGCGACTGTCGAAAGATTTTCCTATGTAAAGAAAAACTTGATCTTTCACATTTTCTGCTGAGATCTCTCTTAGCTACTGGATAATGTCAATCAGGTAGCAAACTGATCTTTAGGCATTGTTTTTGCAAAACCTGGTTTGGTCATGATCCAATCAATTCCCAGTTGATAAAATCAGCCTACATGCTTTCTCACTGAATATCCTGTTGCACTCGGAAATACACCACATTACGGAAGCAAAATGGGAATTGTAATTCACTTTAAGTGACAAAGTCTAGGGGCCACAATTAAGAAATAAACAAATGTTTATGAAATACTGCATTTCTAGGTTCCTGCACCTTTTTGCCAATTGATTTCTATGACTTTTCTAGTCATTTGTGACTACTGAACAATGTTGTGGAAAGTTACTTACTAAAAGTAATGCATTACAATATTGAGTTACTCCCTAAAAAAGTAACTAATTACGTTACTTAGTTACTTTTATGGAAAGTAATGCGTTACGTTACTTTTGCATTACTTTTTAAATCTGGGCAGGGCTTGCTTGTTTGTTTTTAATATAAAAAGTTCTATTTTTGGCAAATGCAAAAGCCTTTTTAGACAAAAAGCCTCAGGCTTAGAGAAAAGTAAATTTACATCTGTACAGTAGACCGTAGAAGAAAAAAAATGTCAACTCTTCAGCAGTAAAAAAAAAAGGAAAACAAAAAAAGGAATTTTTGCTTATTAGTACGGATGAATTGGATCATCAAAGGTCGGCAGCAAAGACATTGGTTAATAAAATGGAATGAAATACATAAAGGATATTTGTATTATTTTACATATTTAATTATTGAAGTTTGCGTTGAATTTCACTGTTTTTGTTCATTTTGAGGAATACTGTATCTGTTTTTTTAGTGAGTGAGATGATTTAACGCACGTTTACATGTATTCTAGAACTAACGCAACATCTTACTCACAATTTCTCTCAACATGGGGATAGGAGAGCTTTTAATCAATAAATGGGGGCAAAAAGTAACTCAGATATTTTCTTGTCAATTAAAAAGTAATGCATTACTTTACTAGTTACTTGGAAAAAGTAATATTACGCAATTTGCGTTACTTGTTATGCGTTACCCCCAACACTGCTACTTAATACTTTGTAATAAATATTTTTTATTTCTTTTTAATTTCCATGACAAGGCCATCTCTAGAAATGACTATTTTGAAATATCCTAATATTTTCATGTTTTCCATCACTATAGAGTGTTTTCACGATGCGTCATTGGTCGGCACTGAACGTAAACAATGTCACTGAACCGAACAAAACTTGCATATTTTGCTGATTATTGCTGCTGAAAATGGTCAATTATTGTCATGTTTTGCGCTGTCACTAATCGGTCGGACCGGGGAAAACTTTTGGAGTACAACAGACAGCCAAAAGTTAGAACAAATCAAGTAGAAGAGTACAAAAGACCGTTCTTGAGGAACAAAAGGCATTTGTGGTCGGCCAAACTGAACCAGGATTTCCAGGGCAAGAATCTTGACAACATTTGTGTTTGTTCTTATCATTTCCAGTCAGGTAGGTGAAACATTAGGCTAGTATCTTAATTAATATTGCTTGTACGTATCTTTATGACCTATTAGCTTTAGTTTGTCAAAATATACTGTAATGCCAATCAGCATCATCAAAAAAAAGTCTAAATGTCTTCTTCCTCGTTTGAAATGAAAATAATGATGTATGAAATGGTGACTGAAATATGGTATAAAGATCGTGTGAAAGAAAACGATTTCATATGACCCACATTTATGTGTGAGACAGGTGTCAAGGTTTTGTTTATTTAGGTCACTGAATGACATTATACATGGCAATGTTACTGATTAAAAGTCATAAAAGTTTCCTTATTGCTTGATGTTTAAACACGTCAAACTATGAATAAGCATATAATACACAATGAGAAGAGTAAAAGTATGACAAGCACCAGGAAGTAAAAAAAAAACTGATTACAAGAGATATTAAATAAGGTGGAATCAAAACTAGAACAACCACCATTTTCTCTTTCTTTGTCAATTTGTTTTTCAGTTTTCAATGTTTTCTCATCTAAATATGTGCCGGTTTTGTTTAAATATTAGGAACCGGAGTACACCAATGTCATTTTAAAGGTGAAGTGCAAGTAACTACTACAGCTGTCATCTACTTTACAGTGTACACTAAACAGTAAAAATTTCCCTGAAAGCACTTATGTATTAATCATATTTTATACTTTTATTTTTGGGAGTACCGTGTAAATACCATGGTATTTAAATATGCTAATAATTAAGTACCAATACCAATGATAAACCAAAGAACCATTTCACACATCACTGTACCGTACCTCCACAAACTACAATAGCTAACAAGACTGTAAACAAACAAACCCCAAGCCACGTGCTACATCATATCCGTAGTCGGAAAAAAAAAATAGAAAACACTATCACCTCACAAATAAACATCGTTTCATTTGCGGTATGGTTTAAAAAGCGAAAGAAACTTACACATTAAAGTGCTGAAAGCCAGAACAGCCAACAGAGCCTGAATAAAAACACTAAAACCGTCCATCAGAGATCCGTCCACGCAACCCTGATACTCCGGACCACCAAATCACTCATATTAATGCTGCTCTTCCAAAAAACAAACATGTTTACGTGTAAAAATCCAAAGAAGAGTCATAAGATCCTTTGTGGACAGATATCCTCGCGCAAACGACTTTAACAGATTTTCCGTTTAACTTCACTGGCCAGAAGACAAAGAAATTTGTACGACAAACCGTCGAACCGAGATCGCGTATAAGCTATAGCACTGTTGCTGTTGAAGTCGTGTTGATATTAAGCGATGTGGCATAAGGTAAAGCATTTCTCTCAAGTCACTTTCTTTCTTTCTTGTTATTGAGTCAACAAGGGGGAAGCGGCTTGCTGACGTCA
>NC_133364.1:26545299-26591217 GCF_049309525.1 Garra rufa
AGTCCACAAGAGAAAATAATAGTTAAATTTGAAAAAAATCACGTTCACTTGATTCTTAATACTGTGTTATTACCTGAATGATCCACAGCTGTGTTTTTTTTTTTTTTTTTTTTGGTTTGTTTAGTGATAGTTGTTCATGGCTCCCTTGTTTGTCCTAAACAGTTAAACGGCCTGCTGTTCTTCAGAAAAAAAAGTCCTTCAGGTCCCACAAATTCTTTGGTTTTCCAGCATTTTTGTGTATTTGAACCCTCAACTCTTTTCTGTTCAAAAGTTTTCACCCCCCGGCTCTTAATGCATCGTTTTTCCTTCTGAAGCATCAGTGAGCGTTTGGACCTTCTGTAATAGTTGCATATGAGTTCCTCAGTTGTCCTCAGTGTGAAAAGATGGATCTCAAAATCATACAATCATGGCTGGAAAGGGTTCAAATACACAAAAATGTTGGAAAACCAAAGAATTTGTGGGACCTGAAGGATTTTTCTGAAGAACAGCAGGCAGTTTAACTGTTCAGGACAAACAAGGGACTCGACAATTATCACTAAACAAAAAAACACAGTTGTGGATCATTCAGGTAACAACACAGTATAGAATCAAGTGTATGTATACTTTTGAACGGAGTCATTTTTATTAATTCAACTATTATTTTCTCTTGTGGATGATATGTAAACATCTTTTATGTGAAATATCTTATTCAGGTCAGTACCAAATAAACAATAATATGCATTTTGTATAAAATAATGACCATTTTGCAGATTCTGAAAGGGGGGGGGGTGTAAACCTTTGACATCAACTGTACATTTCCAAACATTCTTTTTCCATTAATTGTAATAATACAGTGAGATTTTTGTATGCACAACGAGCCAGTGCGCTCCACACAGAGATCTGATCTCACCATCATCCAGTCTGTCTGTGATTACATGAAGAATAAAAAAAAAACTAAAGAAAATTTAATATATGTAGGATATAGTGTAAAAATTCCAGTATAAGTTGATGGTGGGTGGATGGATGGATGGATGAGCTGTACCTGACAATGCCGGCTGCTTTCCCACGAGATCTTGCTTGAGCGTAAAGGTTTCGCGCCACTGTCTTCTCCTTCACTGAGCCAACGAATGTGATCCCATTGACATTCCTGAAAAGCAGCCACCGGTCAGACAGGAAGTTGATGTGTTTCTGTGTGTATTTGTGTTTCTGTTAATGCTCTCACATGGTGAAGTTGTTAATGAAGGCCCGTTTGGGGATCTGCACGTTGAAGCCAATGCTCTGGGCAGTGGAGCCGGAGTTGACCACAGAGCTCTTGACTGTGGTGTGAGCGAACCGCGACGTGATTCTGCTCTCCACCTTATAGCTCTTAACCGTGATGTCATTGCCCTTAATTGCCTGCATACAAACACAAACAAAACACAATACATGAATCAAAGTATAAAAAGAAACTGCCTAGCAACCATGACAGTAAGTTTTGGGAGTTCATATAGTCCATCTCTGGAAGACAAGACTTTTCAGGATAGGAGATGGACTAAAAATGAACTCACAAAACTTACTGCCAGATAAATTATTGTAAAAGTGGTACAAAGAGGATGTGATGCTGTTTTTTCAAGAGTCACTCTCAACTTGTCTGTCTATAAAGCCTACAACAATATCAGTCGTCATGTATTTTACACTTCAGAATGTTATTCTTATTAAGTGAAGGTCTTTTTTTAGGATTTTTTACCTAAGCAAAGTCTCTGAGAACCTGACACATTGCACTTCTGGAGACTCCAGAGTAGGCGCAGTTCTGGAAAATAGTGGACCTGGAGACTAAATGGTTCCTGATGGTTTTACATCTAATTCTTCACCTTAATTCTTTTGTAGTTAACGTGTCTTTTCTTCTCCACCTGTTTTTTCTGACTGTGTTGAACCAATGAGCATTTCGCTGTCCAATGGTCATGACTTAACTGCCTTAACTGCAGATTTTAGTATTGCATTAATATTGAATCCTTCTCATGGGCATTTAATAATTTTTGACTTTCAGTCTGAGTTAAATCTCTTATTTTGGCTCATTTTTATGCTTTAAATGACTTTTTTTCCACATCAATCTACACTCCACACACCATAATGACCAAGCAAAAAACAGATTGGTGACAACTTTGCAAATGTATTAAAAATAAAACACATTGCATAAGTATTCATACCCTTAACTCAAACTACAAATCAGGCGATTATCTGCCATTCTTCACCTGACCTCTTCGCCTGTCAAGCTCTGTCAGCTTGGATGGGGGCTGGCATACACTTTTAGGTCTCTACAGAAATATTTGATTGGGTTCAAGCCCAGGCCTGGACCACTGGACCACTCAAGGACATTCACAAAGTTGTCTTTAAGCCACTCTTGCTGTGTGCTTAGGGTCATTGTCCTGTTGTAAGGTGAACCTTCTGCCCGGTTCTGAGGTTCTGAATGCTCTGGACTCAATATTTTGGTGCACTGAGCTTTTCTTCTACTCTATGGCTGAAAAACAGCCCCAGAACATGAGGCTGCCACCAGCACACTTTACTTTTGGAATGGTATTCTGCCGGTGATGAACAGTGCTTGGTTTCCCACAAATGATGTTTGGAATTGAGGTTCATCAGACTTGAGAATCTTGTTTCTCACAGTCTGAAGGTCCTTTAGGTGCTTTTTGTGCAAATTTCATGTGTGTTTTCATGTGTCTTCACTGAGGAGAGGATTGAGTCTTGCCACACCACCATAAAGCCCAGATCGGTGAAGTGTTGCAGTGATATTTGTCCCTCTGTAAGTTTCTGTTATCTCCATATATGATCATGGACCTCATCTAGAGTAACCATCAGCTTCTTGGTCACCAGTCTAACCAAGGCCCTTCTCAATCAATTTCTTAGTTTGTCAATTTCTTAGTCAGCTCTAGGAAGAGTCCTAGTTGCTCCAAGGTTCTTCCATTATAAATAACGGAGGCTACATGCTTCTGTGAACCTTCAATGCAGCAGAATTTTTTCTGAACTCCTCCCCAGATCTGTGCCTTGACGCAACCCTGTTTCTGAGCTCTACAAGCAGTTATGTTGACCTTTTTAGCTGTTAGAACCTTTCTAACATGTGTGTGGCTTCCCATTCAAATGAATTTTCCACAGTTTAACTACACTCCAAGTGTAGTAACATCTACAAGCAATACGAGTGCTCCTGAGCTAAATTTCAAGTGTCCCAGAAATTAATACTTATGCAATGGAATCATTTCAGTGTTTTGCTTCTAGTACATTTGCAAAGTTGTTAAAAATCAGTTTTGTGCTTCGTCATTATGGTGGATGGAGTGTAGATCGATGTGGAAAAAAAGTAATTTAAAGCAGTTTAACATAAGGCAGCAACATAAAACACAAAAAAATGAAGGGGTGTGAATACTTTCGCAAGGCACTAAAAAAAATATGATCAGAATATCAACTTGCCTAATAATTATGCACACACTGTATAAACTTAGAAAACAAGTCTAATTAGGGGGGAAAATGTCTCTAGTAGAAGCAGAACAGCAGCAGGGGGGAAGTCAATAACCGTAATGTCTTCAAACAAGCCAATCGATTAGTAGATAAGATTAAAATGGAACAACAAGAGCATGATTACCTCAAAATCCTCTTCTTCTTCACTTGTCAAAATGTTCCTCTACACACACAAAAAGAGAAAATAATAATTTACTAAATCAAAATATAATATGTTGATAGAACTGTAAAGTTAATAGCCATGTTTACAGCATAAAATCATGACCTGTTTACTCTTTGTTTAAAAAATAAAAATAATAACAAAATAAACTAAAAAAAAAAGTCTGAATCATACATTTCCAAGAACTTTTTTAAATAGGCCAAAAAAAGATTAGGCCAATAAATTATCAACAAAAAAGTCTCAAATTCAAAGAAATATTAATTGTCCGCCTAAAAAAAGTCCAATTAAATTACATACAGTATTATTATACATTTAATTTCTATAGGCTTGCAATTATAGTAACCATATCCAAATGGTTCCAAATGGTCTCCTCATTAAGGGGTCACACTTGGCTCCCTCGCGGTCAAAAGTGACCGAAGCCTTAAAAAGTAACTTTTTTTTTTCTTCAGGAAAATCAATTAAATACATTTTTGTTCAATAATATTTTGTAATTATTATTTAGAATTTTGAGCATTTTTTATGAATCTATGCAATATTTATACAGTTTTAATGAGCAATTTTTTCCCACTAGAATTATATTTTATATTATATTTTTTAATTTAATTATGTATTTATTATTTTTCAATAAATACAACATTTCACATTAAAATAGAGTAAAAGCATTTAAAATCCATTTTTTAAGTGAAAATTGCACCATCTAGTGGCATAAAAAATAAAAACTTGTGTAATGCCATGTAAACTCTTGTATCTCCCTATATACATATATACAGGGGCTTTGGGATTTTTTTTTTTTTACTGTTTCTTCATTTTAATAGGCTTTGCATTTAGAAATATATTCAGACATTCTAAAAGATTACTTTTGGCAAGGTTTAGATTTTTTTTGATTGGATAAATATCAGGTTTTGCATTTTTCTGCTTATTTCTGTGTGTCTGTGTGTGTGTCTGTGTGTCTGTGTGCGCGCGTGTGTGTGCGTGTTTGTGTCAGTTCTGTACTTTTGTTATTTTAGAGTGTCAGTCCTTGCTTGCTGAACACTTCTTTTCAGCACAGTGGCTGATTTGTAGCTTGTATTACCAAAAGATTATCTGAATTATCACATTTTTTCATATTTCCCATTCATTTCCTATGTCGGTCATTTTTGACCGCGAAGGAGCCAAGTGTGACTAATTTTTTTTTGACTCTTTAACATATCCGAATCATGTCACTGATTTTTTTTTTTTTTGTACTCACATAGCTAATGCAACAAAAGTCACCAAGTGTCATCTCATTCTGATGAAGCTACGATTTTTAAAAATTCAAAACATAAATTTTTTCGGTCAAAAATGACCGAAGAGGCCCAGAGGGTTATATAATATAATTTTAATATAATCTATACTTTTTGAATTTAATTTCCACCAAGAAAAATGACATCACTTTTAAACCAAATCTAACTCACTATATGAAACTGATTAAATTATTAAATAAAATAAAAAATGACATCTGACACGACCGCATGGACTGGTGGACTTACACCTGACTCTTTGATCAATGGTAATCAATGAAGGCCTCAGTGACACTATCATCAACTTTAAACATTTCAAAACTGCTGAACATTTTGGGGAAAAAATAAACTGTTAATTATTATTATTATACAGACATTCTACAGTATAATGTCAGTATATTTCAGTTCAAAATCCTCCTTCTGCCTCTTTTAATTTCATTAAAGTTAAATATGCTTACCCTGTATCTCCCATGGTGGTGTTGATCCAAAGGACCTGACTTAAAAAAAAACACACATACACAATATAGCTTTCAATTTAGATATACATTCATAGTACTGACATCAGCACGCATGTGCATAAATTGGCCTTTTTCTCGTTTTTCTATTTCAATCTTACTGTTTCGCTTTCCCAATCCCCATCGATGATGAACTCGAAAGCCCAGCTCTGCGAAAAGAGCAGGACACACAGAAGAACCAGAGTCTTCATGGAACCAAAGAAAAGTCCTCTCAGGAAACCACAAAATGACCAGCACAGTCCACACACACTGTCTAAGGCTAAATGATCAGCCTCTGCAGTCTCTGAGACCTCTGAGCCTCGTCAATATTTGCTGTGCCCCACATAACCAAAAAAAACAGAGAGAGGAACCTTTGAAACCTGACAAACAGATGTACAAACACACTACCTGGAAAGGAATGACACATATCACACTCTTTGTTTTTTAAATGTCATCAGAACAGCATTCTTATTTTAGACACTGACATTATTTTCATTAACAATTACGCATTTTTTGCCAAACTGTATTATGTTACACATAAAAAAACTACAAAAGGTTGTATTTGTGCTAATAAAAGAAAAATTGTCTGGAGAGGATTAAATATTCTATTTTATTACAGCAATGACAATACAATGAGTATGATATGTGCATTTTTAAATCTAATTAATGATTGAATTAGTAAATAAAAATAAATAAATAGTCTTAAAAATGTTGACTTCATTTCCTTTACTTTTTTAAATTTTATGATGATAGAAATTTTTGTGAAAGTGAGCCTATCAATTTGTTATGTAAAACATTTATCAAAGCCATATAGGTCAATTGAATGGTTAATTTGTTAATATTACCCAGAATATTTCCCAATCACCAGAAACTGAGGGCATGTCTGTGGTTGTTCTGAACACAAGGTTATTCTCTTTCATTCTGGTTCCTACACAGTTCAAAAAAAAAAAAAAAATGTCAACATTTTCTGCCAGGACACTATCCATTCATTTTTTACCTTTCCAAACAAAAAAAGAATAGGTGTTTTTTACATTTAAATGTGACCCTGGACCACAAAACCAGTCATAAGGGTCATAAGAGTTATAGATTATCTGAACGCTGTCCATTGATGTGTGGTTTGTTAGGATATGACAATGTTTGGCTGAGATACAACTATTTGCAATCTGAGGGTGCAAAACAATCTGAATATTGAGAAAATTGCCTTTAAAGTTGTCCAAAAGAAGCCTATTACTAAGCAAAAATTAAGTTTTTATATATTTACGGTATGAAATTTACAAAATATCTTCATGGAACATGATCTTTACTTAATATCCAAATAATTTTTGCCATAAAAGAAAAATCTATCATTTTGACCCATTGAATGTATTTTTGGCTATTGCTACAAATATACCCGTGCTACTTTAGGTTTTCCATTAATATACTCACCCCCTTGTCATCCAAGATGTTCATGTTCTTTCTTCAGTCGTAAAGAAATGATGTTTTTGAGGAAAACATTTCAGGATTTTTCTCCACATAGTGGACTTCTATGGTGCCCCTGAGTTTGAACTTCCAAAATGCAGTTTAAATGCAGCTGTAAAGGGTTCTAAACGATCCCAGCCGAGGAAGAAGGGTCTTATCTAGTGAATCGATCGGTTATTTTCTAAAAACATTGACAATTTATATAATTTTTAATCTCTACACAGAGTACAGCCAGAGCTAAACAAGACGAGCATTTGAGGTTAAAATGTATATATATATATATATATTTTTTTTTTTTTTTTTTAGAAAATAACCCATCATTTTGCTAGATAAGACCCTTATTTCTCAGCTGGGATCGTTTAGAGCCCTTTGAAGCTACATTTTGGAAGTTCAAACTCAGGGGAACCATAGAAGTCCATTATATGGAGAGAAATCCTGAAATGTTTTCCTTAAAAAAACATAATTTCCTTACAACTGAAGAAAGAAAGACATGAACATCTTGGTGACAAGATGACAAGGATGTGAGTACATTATCTGTAAATTTTTGTTCTGAAAGTGAACTACTCTTTTTAATATATTGTTAGGATATTTGGTAGAGATACAACTATTTGAAAATCTGGAATCTTAGGGTGCAAAAAAAAAATCTAAATATTGAGAAAATCACCTTCAAAGTTGTCCAAATGAAGTTCTTGGCAATGCATATTACTAATCAAAAATTAAGTTTTGATATATTTACAGTATAGGACATTTACAAAGTGTCTTCATGGAACATTATCTTTACTTAATATAATAATGAGTTTTGGACAAATAAGCAAAGTGTAAACACAAGGGATCGCCCATACCAATGAATGGTCATCCAGATAATGAAATAATACCATAAACGGAAACAAATGCGAATGTGTTTCAGAAGCAATGTCTGAATATATCATACGATTCGAAGTGACATTAATAATTAGCGGTTTTCTTTTACAGTATGCTGGGATTGTCCTCATTTCGCTTTGATACTTTGCTGAGGAACATCCCTGGTTCACAAAAAAAAGAAAAGAAAACAACTTATGACATTAATTTCTTACAGATGTTTTTTGTAACTGACAGAATGTTTTCTCAGACAGTTTGCAGTGCAAAATGGCTTGCTTCCTTGTGGTCTCTGTGGTAAGAAATATATTTAATCTGTTAAAGATGATTGATTGGTTGGGTGATCGATCGGTAGTGAATGGATGAGTTTTTATTCTCAAGAAGTTAAAGAATAAAAAATGCAGGGGTTAAAGAATAAATATCAGCATAATTTGCTGTTCAGAAAGGCATTATATTACTTATCCTATTAAATAATATAGGATTTGACCTCTGTGAAAATTCTTGTTAGTTTCGTATTTCTCTTATTTGCTCCCTTGTCCAAATAGTGGCCAAAATCCAAAATATTCCTAAATCTCCCAGACTTCGGTGGATGGTAAACAATCAGAGAATATGAATAATCTTGCTTTGTGCAAATAATATCTGTCCAAACACTTTGCTGTTATTTTGAACGGTATATATTGGTTTATCTTTTGTGACCCTGAACCACAAAACATATTTAATCAATTTTCAGATTATGTATACATCTCAGTTTTTTTTTTTTTTTTTAATTTATCTTTATGACTGGTTTTGTGCCCTGGTGAAAAAACCAGCTAAAACCAGCCTAGGCTGGTTGGCTGGTTTTAGCTGGTCAACCAGCCTGGTTTTAGCTGGTTTTGCTGGTCATAGCTGGTCGGCAGGCTGGTTTTAGAGGGGTTTTGGCCACTTTTCCAGCCTGGCCAGGCTGGTCAGGCTGGAAAACCACCAGCTAAAACCAGCCTGACCAGCCTGGCCAGGCTGGGAGACCAGCTAAAACCAGCCACTTCCAGCTTAAACCAGCTAATACCAGCCAACCAGCCTAGGCTGGTTTTAGCTGTTTTTTCCAGAGTAACATATTCGATGTAGGCTACACTAATAATTTTGTGAAATAAATGTGATTTTAGCAAATTATTGATCTTGTAAATAGTCTCTTGAAAACCCTCAAGAATGTCTAAATAAAGCCGAGACTTTTTTTTATCTCCCTAGGCTACTTGTTGTGTCTGCAGCAAGAATTTTCAATGAGTATGTATTTAGAAACAGCTTTTACTTTCACTTGACGTAAACAAACAAAGACATTAGCGCACTGTATCCGAAAAATACCATTGGCAGGACACTAGAGGACTTCACCCGAGCCAAAGTCGATTAACTAACCTTAGATGTGCAAAAATCCAATCTGACAGAATCCTACATCTCCATTCGCGATCATTAAAGCCTGTCAACCCTGTAGATGGCAGCAAAGACAGCAAAAATTCACGTTAGAAAATGAGGGCGGCATGAAAGAACCACTAACAGGTCTATTCAATGAGTTGATCAAAATGCAATATTATCAACATCTTCCATTTTTATCTGAGTGTTTTGATCATCTGAAGAACATTTTTCCACTATAAAAAACATTTGCTTATTAAGCGTCGCAAATTGTGGGAGAATCAATCGAAGTGATCAGAAGCTGTTGCCCAGCTTATTTCATTTGTGCAAGGTGCTTCAGAAGACTGCAGGGGCCACTCTCATCTTTGTCAAAGACAGATGAGTGATAATGTCGCAAGTGTCTAGACACCAAAAACACTGGAGCTGCCTCCATAAACACCAGTGTCTTCGGATGGGTGGGACGCAATAACCGCCCTGTTCACACTGTGGGACCACTAAAGTAACTTTACACTCGACCCTCTTCAGAGAGCAGCCAGTGCGGGATATATCATAGCCTTAAGATGCTGCTCATAGTCCTCGTTCTGTATTTGTGTCCGGTTTTTCAGTGCCAAACTGAGGATACTGAATTGTCAGAGGATGCGGACTTTGAAGAATACACGATTTCTGAGAAGGATCCAAATGCTGTAGGATTTTTCTTGCATTTCATATATGAAAATATCATCGTGAATAGTCATATCTAGGATCTTACTAGTCTTGTGTTTGTCTTCAGGCTCCTCTCAGAATCCCACGGCAGGTGAAACTGCTTCTAACTAAGGTAAAAACTGCAACACCTGCGCTTTCTCCATTGGGGTTTAAAGCTTTGCGTGAGTGTAAAACAGACAAGATTATACTCAAGTCATTTTGTTTTACATATTAGGGAAATATTCGTTGACTTTAATACGTCTGCGTTTAATATTTTTTTTAGCCATTTCTTATCACTTCACTCTTTCGCGCATTTTGTTCTTCGGCGGTTGATGAAGTGTTGTAACGTTTTTTTTTTCTCAACACCTGTACATTAGTGATTTTTTTGCCCTGTGTGTCCTAAACTTTGATATTATATTCTCATATTTGTCTGCTAGACGTCAGAGTAGGTTAGAAACCTGCACCTTATCTATAAACTGTAACTCTCAAGTAAGAGTTTTGTTACAACCTACAACGAGTTTGAGTTGTAAATGTAGGTAATGTGGGTAGTAACACCAATAGAAACAAGGACAGTTTATATGTTGTGCATTAATTTATTCATACCAAATAGAATTTATGTTCAGTTAATGTTCAGTCTTTCCAATACGGACACTGGAAAGTGTTACAGTCCTTTCCTTCTGCTAAGCCATGATATTTCTATTTTTTCCACATAGATGAAAACTTTATAGCTATCATATATTGAATTAAGCAAAAGGATGATTTGGATGATACCAATTGTGTCATTTAACATTCACGAGCCAGATTTAACTTTGTTCTCAAGACATTATTTTAAAATAAATGTCAAAATGTTACATTTCCATTGGGGGAATTTGTCAAATTGGTGTTTAAATGTTGTAAATGTAGAGAAAAGAAACAATTACAAAATGTGTTGGCCCATGGTTGTTTTACGGTTTAAATAAAGTCAAGTTTCATGTATTAATATAGCACTTATTTGTTTGTTTCAAAGCAGCTTCACAGTAATAAACAGGAAAATAACAGAATTTATGACCCAAATTGTAAGCAGCTCTGAAAAGACAATAGTGTCATTATTCATTTCAAGTCAGTTCAGTGTTGTTTCAGTTTAGTTCAATAACTTTGTAAAGTTCATCAGTTATTAAAGTAGTTCAATTCATCTACAATCAGCTCTACTGAAGACAACAGTGTCGTTATTCAGCTCAAACCAGTTTGATGTTGAAAAGCCTGAGCTGTTCAGTTAAAGGTTAGATTGTGAAAACTTACCCTATATGTGACAACCATCGTTTTCTGGACAATAATTGATATTTTGGCGGAAACTATATGGAACATTTTTGTAAGGACTTGACCCAAGTTATTTGGCAATCAGCCCATATCTTTAGGCAAACCACTTGGCTACATCACACAAGTTTTTCATGACAACTATTCTAAATATTCATGTATATTTTAATTATGGCCATAACTTGCGCCTGTCTGCCAGGAAACTAAACCTCACATTCAGGAGCTGTCGGTCCAGACCACCATCATTTCCCGCTATGCCTTCACAGCGGTGTCATGTAGCATGCTCAACAGACACTCGGCTGCGACTCAGGGGGTCTTTCAGTTCCACATCCCCACCGCTGCATACATCTCCAACTTTACAATGTAAGTGTGGAAATATCTACAACACTTAGGCAAATCCCATAAATATTTGATTTCCTGTTTCCTCAGAATGACCTAGGTTATTTACAAGGGCTACTGCATTTTGCAATCGCAATTGGGTTGTTAATTGCCAAGTTGGTCAGAGACTCCAATACTGTGTTTATATGTTGAGAGAGGTTATTGAAGAGCCTGAGAGAGTTTAGACTCTTATTAACCACAATACATACTTATGCGACAGTTGTGGCGTACAACATGTTGTTGTTTCCAAAGCATTAATAAAAATCTAATTTGATGCTGTTGGTATGGTGGCAAAGGATTGTGGGAGGACGAGTATTTCCCAGCCAGGTGAAGGCCAAAGAGAAGAAGATGAAGAAGGAAGGTGGAGAAAACAATGGCAAGAAAAACAAGACCGCACCAGAACAGAGGTGAAGATAGCAAGTTACCCTCAAATGTTTGTGCTATTGAATTGAATTTGTGTGATAGCTAATTCCCCACAGTTTAACTAACCTGCTCAGCAAGATTCTCTTCAAACTCTGGCTCTGCCATGACTTAAGTTGTACTGAAAGAGAAAAGTGACCATAGAAGAAGACCATATGCTTAAACTCATTGTAGCGCCTCTTGTGGCAAGCCTGAGCATTCAACATGTACTTTCAATGCGTTATTAACTGTTCAAAATGCATTTTTTTGTTTAAATTCTCACATGTGTATTTAATTTGCTTGTAAGTGAGCGAGAAATATGGAAGATACCGAGAAATCTGAGATATATTTTCTCTCAAAGATCGTCTCGATTGAAATGTGGTTTGGCAAACCTTGTGACAGATTCCTTTGGCGAGAAGTTAAGATTTCCAGAGTAATGTTTTCACCTCTTCTTGTCAGTGATGGTGACATGGAGGTGTTTCGAATGGAGGTCACTATTCCTGGACGCAACCGCGCCGTTTTCCTCCTGACCTACGAAGAGCTGCTGCAAAGACGGTTGGGCCGTTATGATCATGTTACCAGTGTTCGGCCAATGCAGTTGGTCAGCAAACTCAACGTGGGCGTTACTATAGTGGAGCACTCTCACATCACTTACCTTGAAGTCTTACCCCTACGAAATGGCAAAACTCCATCTTCCAATGGCAATGGGAAAGCAGATGGTAACCAGCTGTGTCCCATTTGATTCTTGAGTGTGTATTTAGATCTGCTGTCACTGGTGTGGTTTCAAATATTTGACAATATTGCAACATTTAGCCTCAAAAACTGCAAGATAGATGGCACCAGTTCTAGTTACATTTCACTTTTGGCTGGGTAAAGACCTGTAGAAAACAACAGCAACAACAACACCTTTTTTAGACAGGTTATTTCAAGTTGTTGAATGTAAAATGGTATATGATCATTTGCTTACATCTTGTCTTGCTCCAGGTAAAGTAGGACCACCAGTTTCCACAGTAGTCAAACAAAATGAAACCTTCTGCAAGATCAGCTTCACTCCCAACATTGCCCAGCAGGCCAAGATTGCGACCAACGGCATGCTGGGAGAATTTGTGGTGCGCTATGACGTAGAGAGAGAAATTGGCATTGGCGAAATTCAGGTACACATACACACAATATATTTTATTATATATTATTAACATACAGTTGAGGTCAAAAGTTTACATACGCCTTGCAGAATCTGCAAAATGTAAATTGTGTAAAATGTAAAATGCATGTAATTTTTTAATTAGTACCCATCTGAATAAGATATTTCACATAAAAGACATTTACATATAGTCCACAAGAGAAAATAATTAAATTTATAAAAATGACAACGTTCAAAAGTTTACATACACTTGATTCTTAATACTGCGTTGTTACCTGAATGACCAATTTTTTTTGTTTGTTTAGTGATAGTTCATGAGTCCCTTGTTTGTCTTGAACAGTTAAACTGCCTGCTGTTCTTCAGAAAAAATCCTTCAGGTCCCACAAATTGTTTGGTTTTTCAGCATTGTTGTGTATTTGAACCCTTTCAAACAATGACTAGATGATTTTGAGATTCATCTTTTCATAATGAGGACAACTGAGGGACTCATATACAGCTATTACAGAAGGTCCAAACGCTCACTGATACTTCAGAAGGAAAAACGACGCATAAAGAGCCAGGGGGTGAAAACTTTTGAACAGAAGATGTGTACATTTTTCTTATTTTGCCTAAATATCCCTTTTTTTTCATTTAGTAGTGCCCTTCAGAAGCTACAGATGATACATGTGTCCCAGAAGACAAAATAAGTTAAATTTACCCTGCTCTTTAAATTCAGAAAGTTTTCACCCCCAGCTCTTAATGCATCATGTTTCCTTCTGAAGCACCAGGAGCAGTTGAACCTTCGGTAATAGTTGCGTATGCGTCCCCTTAGTTGTCCTCAGTGTGAAAAGATAGATCTCAAAAGCATCCAGTCATTGTTGGAAAGGGTTCAATTACACAAAAATGCTGAAAAACCCAAAAAATTGTGTCCGGAAATTTTTTTCTGAAAAACAACGGACAGTTTAACTGTTCAGGACAAACAAGGGACTCATGAACAACTATCACTAAACAAAAAAAGCACAGCTGTGGATCATTCCGGTAAAAACACAGTATTAAGAAACAAGCGTATGAAAACTTCTGAACAGGGTAATTTGTATAAATTCAACTATTGTTTTCTCTTGTGGACTATATGTAAATGTCTTTCATGTGAAATATCTTATTGAGGTCAGTACTAAATAAAAAATAACATGCATTTTGTATGATTCCTCTTATTTTGGTAAAAAAAAAAAAAACATTTTTAGAGATTCTGCAAGGTGTATGTAAACTTTTGACCTCAACTGTACATGCCTTCCAACAGACATTGTGTTATTTATTGTCTTCATCTTTGAAATGTAAGCTAAGTAATTTAGCTTTTTTTGTCTTCCTTTTCACTTAGATTTGTTATGGTTTTTCTTCTCTCCCAACATTTTTGAAGTCCATTCAGAAAGTGATGAAGTCACTTAAGACTTCAAAGTCCTCCAGCACACTGAGCTCATTGCTTTCTTGCGTGCACATTACAATGATTAAATGCCTGAAAAAGTATCTGCTTTCTTTCAGGTGCTAGATGGACATTTTGTACACTACTTTGCTCCCAAAGACCTGCCTGTCGTGTCCAAGAATGTTGTATTTGTGATTGATACCAGTGCTTCCATGGTTGGAACCAAAATGAGACAGGTAAATACTCTGTCAGTCATCGACACAGATTGAAGTAATTAGTTCTCCACACTCGAAAGTGAAATTTATATCCAGCTTTTCAGAGTTGCAGTGTGTCGTTCTCTGAAAGAGGGAATGATATTGTGATCTGTTTTTTCCCAGCTGGTTCTTGTGATCTCATAGCTGGAGACACAGATACACACACCCATCTCATAGTTCTCTCTTAATATCTCTCATGCAGACCAAAGAAGCTCTGTTCACGATCCTACGCGAGCTGCGGCCCAACGATCACTTCAATTTTGTCACTTTTTCCAATCGCATCCGCGTGTGGCAACCGGGCAAACTTGTGCCCGTTACACCCAACAACATACGTGATGCCAAAAAGTTCATCTACATGATCTCACCCACTGGAGGTAGAAAATCTGACACACTCTTAAACACACCCTGTTACACATTTAAACCGAACCTGGTTACTATGAACTGTTTGCAAATTAATTTGTAATGACATGAGGATAAATAAATAATGACAGTCTTTCATTTAATATCTTCTCAGGCACTGACATCAATGGTGGCATTCAGACAGGTTCAGCTTTACTCAGTGACTATCTCTCCAGCAAAGAAGAGTCCCATCACAACAGCGTGTCACTCATAATCTTCCTGACTGATGGGCGGCCCACAGTTGGCGTAGTTCAGAGCCCGGTCATCATTGGCAACACCAAGGCAGCAGTCCAGGAGAAGTTCTGCCTCTTCACGATTGGAATGGGTGATGATGTAGACTACAGGCTCTTGGAGAGGATGTCCCTGGAAAACTGTGGAACCATGAGGAG
Organism: Garra rufa; assembly: GCF_049309525.1. Taxonomy (NCBI): domain Eukaryota; kingdom Metazoa; phylum Chordata; class Actinopteri; order Cypriniformes; family Cyprinidae; genus Garra; species Garra rufa. Next base: position 26,560,701 of record NC_133364.1, read on the forward strand.
AATCCCAGAGGATGCAGATGCCAACGTCATGCTCAAGGGGTGAGGAACATGTGGTCACCATTAAAGGAGAAGTTCACTTTCAGAACAAAAATTTACAGATAATTTACTCACCGCCTTGTCATCCAAGATCTTCATGTCTTTCTTTCTTTAGTCGTGAAGAAATTTAGTTTTTTGAGAAAAACATTTCAGGATTTTTCTCCATAAAGTGGACTTCAATTGTGCCCAGAGTTTGAACTTCCAAAATGCAGTTTAAATGCAGCTTCAAAGAGCTCTAAATGATCTCAGCCAAGGAAGAATAGAATTTTTAAGCTCAAATGCTCATCTTGTCTAGCTCTGTGTGTACAGTTAGGGTATGTCGAAAAACTCCCATCTCATTTTCTCCTCCAACTTCAAAATCGGCCTACATCGCCGTGTAAAGGGTGTTCGATTCTCTTTGCACGTTCCCTTTGTAATCACTGGGTCGGTACTTCTGCACCGATGTAAGACGATTTTAAAGTTGGAGGAAAAAATTAGATGTGAGTTTTTCGACATACCCTAACTGCCTTGTTTATGCAGAGCTAGACAAGATGAGCATTTAAGGTTAAAAAGTATATACATTTCTTTATGACTGAAGACTAAAAGACATAAACCTCTTGGATGACAAGGGGATGTTTAAATTATCTGTAAATTTTGGTTCTGAAAGTAAACTTCTTTAAAAACATACTTTTGTGAGTCTAGGAACTGATTAAAGAGTAAGTTCTGGCAAAAAAAAAAAATCAAGTGCCAAACCTGACAAAAATTACTTCATATATAAGTAAAAATATTAGTATAGGAAAAATTTTATTATTTTAAAGTGTGGATTTGAGTCAGACTGACACAGTAGAGAAGAAATTGTTGAATATCGTCATTATTTTTGTTTTATTTATGCGCAAAGTATCTTTGTAGCTTTATAAAATAAAGGTTGAACCACTGATGTCACATGGACTATTTTATCAATGTTCTTACTACCTTTCTGGGCCTTGAACGTAACAGTTGCGTTGTTGTCTATGCAGCGTCAGAAAGCTCTCAGATTTAATCAAAAATATCTTAATTTGTGTTCCAAAGAGCAACAAAAGTCTTACAGGTTTGAGGGTGAGTAATTAATGACAACATTTTTATTTTTGGGTGAACTATCCCTTTAAAGTCAAGGTTAAAGGTCAAAAGTGATATAAGACGCCAATGGAAGACAAATCTTTACACAAGGCTTAACAGTTGTGCCCCACTCTTAAGTTCAACAAGTTTAACGTAAAGAATACATGACTTATTAACCAACAATCTGAAGTAACACTTTTGCACTGTGACCTTATTGTTCATTTACCATCTCTCTATAGCTTCTACGATGAGATCGGCACTCCGTTGTTATCCGACATCAGAGTGGAATACTCTGAGGATGCTGTGGAATACATCACCCAGAACCTTTTCACAAACTACTTCAACGGCTCTGAGCTTGTTGTAGCCGGAAAACTGACCAATCGCAGCTCAGACTCGTTACACGTCCAGGTTACCGCCATCAACAGCGAGCGAAGCATCGTGCTGGAGAAAGACGTTTCAATACACGAGCGAGAGCAGGAAACCGAAAAGCGGCTAGTAGAAGCGGAGGTGGGTCCTAACGCGAATGGTTATGTGGAACGACTGTGGGGATTCCTGAGCGTCAAAGACGGGCTAAAAGAACGACTGCGCAGCCAGACGAGCGCAGAGCGGGAAAACCACACGCAACATGCAAAAAATCTTTCATTAGCGTATAATTTTCTCACGCCGCTGACGCAAATGATAGTGGAGAAACCTGAAGTGCTGGCTGATGGAACTTTAGCAGAGACAGAGAAAGAGGCAGAGGCAGAGGCAACTGAGGCCCCGTCTCCTGCTGAGTCATCCAATCAGCTGTTGCAAGACGACAACAGTCTAACACCCCAGAGCCTGCAGAGAAATCAACCGTCCAAGCCGATTTCTGCAGTCTCCAAGGCAACAGGTGTTTATTTAAACTGGACAGAAAGTAAAACATTTGTTTTACATCAGATTTAGGATCATTATGATTGTCATTACACAATCGGTCTTGAAAATATTAAAGGAACACTCCACTTTTTTTGGAAATAGGCTCATTCTCCAACTCCCCCCCCCGAGTTAATAAGTTGATTTTTACCGTTTTGAAATCCATTCAGCCGTTCTCCTGTTCTGGCAATATCACTTTTAGCATAGCTTAGCATAGATCATTGAATCCTATTAGACCAATAGCATCGCATTCAAAAATGACCAACGAGTTTCCATATTTGTTGTATTTAAAACTTGACTCTTCTGTAGTTATATCGTGTACTAAGACCGGTGGAAAATGCAAAGCTGTGAGTTTCTAGGCTGATAAGATTAGGAACTACACTATCATTCTGGCGTAATAGTCAAGGAAGTTTGCTGCTGTAATATGGCTGAAGCAGGCGGAGTATTATCAGAAATGAGTTCCCAGCTAGTTTAGTATTTGCACATGTGCTGCGTGGTATTACTGCTCCTGCTTCAGCCTTATTACGGCACCAAACTTCCTTGACTATTACGCCGGAATGGGAGTGTAGTTCCTAATCTTATCAGCCTAGAAAATTGAAGCTTTGCATTTCCACCGGTCTTAGTACACGATATAACTACAGAAGAGTCAAGTTTTAAATAGGACAAATATCGAAACTCGTTGGTCATTTTTGAATGTGATGCTATTGGTCTAATAGGATTCAATGATCTATGCTAAGCTATGCTAAAAGTGATATCGCAAGAACAGGAGAACGGCTGAATGGATTTCAAAACGGTAAAACCCAACTTATTAACTCGGGGGGAGTTGGAGAATGAGCCTATTTCCAAAAAAAGTGGAGTGTTCCTTTAAGGTGACTCAAACAATCTATGACGATTTCACTGTTTTCCATTTATCTCCAGGTGGTGTCAGGAAACCTGCCAAGAAGTCTGTCACCTTATCCAAAACTTCCGGTATTTCTCCATTTTTCTACATCTGCTTTGCGTTTCAGTACGAATGTGAGTGAGTGTAGTTGAAAGTTGCAGTACTGTCTGTTCACATCGGCTGAGTGGCTTGTAATTTGTTCGCTCAGGTAAAGTGGCCTCATCAGAGCACAGTTAATTGCTACTCAGAGTTGGGTATGGGCTCTAATTCACATGACTGTTTGGGGACTGATGGGAAAAAGGCAAAATTTCAACAAACCCCCAAGTATTAAACTTCAGAGCATAACTCATTTCTCACTCTTTGTACAGACAATATTATCAAAGCATGAATACAAAAACAACACAAGCAGTGACTCAAAACAAAAAAAGAAAATATAGTGATATTTATAAATAAAAGTAAAAGAAAACAAATAAAAGTAACACACAACATTGTCAAACTATCAAAACAAACAGTGCCCAAAAACAAACAAAAAAGGAAAATGTAGTGATATTTATAAATAAAAGTAAAAGAAAAAAGTGAAAAATTAAAGAAGTAAAAGGTGCCACTAATGCTAAACAAACAGCTGCTTACCAACACACACAATATTGCCAAATTATCAATACAAACATTACAAGCAGTGACCAAAAACAACAAAAAAGAAAATAGTGATATTTATAAATAAAAGTAAAATAAAAACAAAAGTAGTAAAAGGTGCAACTTTTGCAAACAAAACAAAATGTAAAACAAACAGCTGCATATCAACACACACAATATTGCCAAACTATCTATACAAACAATACAAGCAGTGACCAAAAACAAGAAAATATAGTGATATTTATAAATAAAAGTAAAAGAAAAAAGTGAAAAATAAAAAGTCACTAAAGCTAACAAAATGTAAAACAAACAGCTGCATATTAACACATAATATTGCCAAACTATTAAAAGAGACCACTAATGCTAACAAAACAAAATGTTAAACAAAAAAAAAAAAACACACAATATTGCCAAACCATCAAAACAAACAATTTAAGTGACAAAAAAAAAAGAAAATAGTAATATTGATAAATAAATGAAAAAGGTGAAAAAAGGTGACACTAATGCTAACAAAACGGAAAAGAGACTAAGAGCTGCATAGCAACACACACACACACACACACTATATTGCCAAATTATCAATACAAACAAGCAGTGACCAAAAATAAAAATATAGTGATATTTATAAATAAAAGTAAAAGAAAAAAAGTGAAAAGTGAAAGTAAAAGGTGCCAGTAATTCTAACAAAACAAAACATAAAACAAACAGCTGCATAGCAACACACACAATATTGCCAAACTATCAATACAAACAATACAAGCATTGACCCAAAACAACAAAAAAGAAAATATAGTGATATTTATAATTTAGTCAAAGGAAAAAGTGAAAAACAAAAGTAAAAGGTGCCATTAATGTTAACAAAACGAAACATAAAACAAACAGCTGCATACCAACACACACAATATTGCCAAACTATCAATACAAACAATACAAGCATTGACCCAAAACAACAAAAAAGAAAATATAGTGATATTTATAATTTAGTCAAAGGAAAAAGTGAAAAACAAAAGTAAAAGGTGCCATTAACGTTAACAAAATGAAACATAAAACAAACAGCTGCATACCAACACACACAATATTGCCAAACTATCAATACAAACAATACAAGCAGTGACCTAAAACAACAAAAAAGAAAACATAGTCATATTTATAAATAAAAGTAAAAGATAAAAGTGAAAGGTCTCACTAATGCTAACAAAACAAAATGTAAAGCAAACAGCTGAATAGCAACACACACAATATTGCCAAACTATCAATACAAACAATACCAGCAGTGACCAAAAACAAAAAAGAAAATATAGCGATATTTATAAATAAAAGTAAAAGGTGCAACTAATGCTAACAAAATGTAAAACAAATCAAAATGAAACAACACAACAAAACAAGGAGAGAGACTTTTTGACAGCACAGTCTGCAGTATTCACAAAGAGTCTTTTTCAAGTTTTGAATGGGGGAAATCTGTTAGACGCATTTATCACAAGAAAAGAACTGCGCTCCATTCAAGTTTGATCTGAAAGCTTTCAAAAGCCACTTTTCTGTTGGCATGATTTGCGATCTCGTATAAAATGTTGCATAAGGAGAACCACCCATAAAACTTGTTAAATGTCAGAATTCACAGTGGTTGTTTGGGTTGCACATAACCAGTGAGCTTGCATAATTTGACCTACTTGCATGCAACAAAGTCAAGTATTTAACAACAAGAAAAAAAAAATACATTATGTTCTTATCTGTGTTTAGCTGATGGTGACCCTCATTTTGTGGTGGAGGTTCCTCACAGTAAACTGACTGTGTGTTTCAACATTAATGGGGAGCCAGGACACATTCTCCGACTGGTGACTGACCATAAACACTCAGGTATTTGCACAGTATTTTACAAGTATTCAAATACACTTTTTGCTTTGCTATTTAGTGAACTTTACATTAGTGACAACAATTCTGGGCCAATTTAAAGGGATAGTTCACACAAAAATGAAAATTCTGTCATCATTCACTCAACCTGAAAGTTGTTTAGCGTTTCTTTATTCTAATGAACACAAAATATTTTCTGATCAATGATGGTACTCAAACAGTTGATGGTAGTTATGACTTCCATAGTATTTCTTTTCCCCCATACTATGGAAGTCAATGGCTACCGTCAACTGTTTGGTTACCAACATTCTTCAAAATACTACTTTTGTGTTCAATGGCTTTACAAAATTCATACAGGTTTTTAAGATATTGACAGATATTTGAATTTGGGTAAACTAGCCCTTTAAGATTTACTTTAAATGTAATATTTATAATATGTTTTAGTAATATTTAATATTTATTGTTATTTGAAAGTGTGAACTGTTATTTCATATTAGAGTTTATTTTAGATTGTATGACATTTTATTAACATTTATATACAGTCAAGGCCGAAAATTATTCATAACCCTGGCAAATTCTGACTTAAAGTTACTTTTATTCAACCAGCAAGTTTGACACAGGCTTCTTCCAAAAGATAATAAGACGATGTACAAGAGGCATCATTGTGGAAAAAAATATTTCTCAGCTTTTATTTACATTTGAACAAAAAGTGGCATGTCCAAAATTATTCATACCCTTTGCAAACTGGCACAGTCTATGGGAAAATCCAAAGTTCTATACCATTCCAAATAGTCCAAGCTGTTCTAAAGCATCCTAATTACCCTGATTCATTGGGAACAGCTGCTTTAATCAACTCAACAGATGAAAAACAGAAGCTCTCTGCTGTTGGTTTGTGGACAGTCATGGCTAAGACAAAGGAGCTCACTGAGGACCTGCGACTGCGTATTGTGGCTGCTCATAAGTCAGGAAAGGGCTATAAGACCATATCTAAATGTTTTGAAGTTCCAGTGGCTAAAGTGCAAAGTATTATCAAAAAAAAAAAAGACGTTCCGCACTGTGAAAAATTCCAGAGGACGTGGTTGGAAGCCAAAAGTGACACCTGTGCTGGCCAGGAGGATAGTGAGAGAGGTAAAAAAGAATCCAAGGATCACCACCAAGGCCATCCTGATGAATCTGGGCTCTGCTGGTGGCAACATCTCAAGGCAGACAGTCCAACGGACACTGCACACCGCTGCGTTCCACGGACGCAGACCAAGGAGGACACCACTTCTCCAGATAAGGCACACAAAAGCCCGCTCGAACTTTGCAAATGCTCATCTGGACAAAGAAGAATACTTGTGGTCTTCTGTTTTATGGTCAGATGAAACAAAAATTGAATTGTTTGGCCACAATGATGTAGCCTTCATTTGGCGTAAAAAAGGAGAAGCCTTCAACCCTAAGAACACCATCCGTCAAACATGGTGGTAGGAACCTAATGTTTTGGGGGTTATTTTTCAGCCGGTGGACCAGGGAACCTAATCACAGTAAACGGCACCATGAAAAAGGAGCAATACATCAAAATTCTCAACAACAACATCAGGCAGTCTGCAGAGAAACTTGGCCTTGGGCACCAGTGGACATTTCAGCACGACAACGACCCAAAACACACAGCAAAAGTGGTGAAGAAATGGTTAGCAGACAAAACATTAACGTTTTGCAGTGGCCCAGCCAGAGTCCTGACTTAAATCCAATTGAGAATCTGTGGAGGGAGCTAAAGATGAGGGTGATGGCAAGGAGACCCTCCAACCTGAAAGAGTTGGAGCTCATCGCTAAAGATGAATGGGCAGAAATACCAGTGGAGACACGCAAAATGCTGCTCAGCAATTATAGGAAGCGTTTGATTGCTGTATTAGCCAATAAAGGCTTTTCTATTGATTATTGAGAAGGGTATGAATAATTTTGGACATGCCACTTTTTGTTCAAATGTAAATAAAAAATGAGTGATAATTTTTTCCACAATGATGCTTCTTGTACGTCGTCTTATTATCTTTTGGGAGAAGTCTGTGTCATTTCCGGGGGGGACTTTAAGTAACTTTAAGTAAGTTATTTGCCAGGGGTATGAATAATTTCGGGCTTGAGTGTATATTACTCCAAGCACAGATGATTCACACTGGTTGGACACTTCTTACGGACATCACAGTCCAGTTGCTCTCATAGCAGCTCAAGTGGGTTGAGGCCTAACTGTAGGATTTTCACAGCTTGGAAGTGTGCTTGGGGTCAATAATAGGGATTTATGCTGATATTGTCCAAAACCACACTTTGCCAGGGGTGTTTACAAACTTTTGGAGGGCAGTGTAAATCGATTTTTTTCTTGTAGGACAGTGAAAATGGCATGTCACGTCAACAACCCATGTATTTGTCCCCATTAGGCGTGACTGTGAACGGTGCACTGATTGGAGCTCCAGCCCCAACCGGCAGTCATAAAGAACAAAGGACGTATTTCAGCACCATAACTATAGTAGCCGATAAACCACATCGCTCTTACATTGAGGTGACCCCACAAAAGGTCATACTGGATGACCGGGACCGGATGATCCTTCCAACCAGCTCCAACATTTCCATTGAAACCGCAAACCTAGGTGTGGTCATTATTGCTAACACAAACCTGACAGTGACGATCCAAGGAACTATCCAGTTTGTCATCCTATTCCACCATTACAAAAATCCAGCGCCCTTTCAGCGGGATCACCTAGGGTTTTACATTGCTAACAGCAAAGGATTGAGCAAGGATACACACGGGTTGCTAGGTAAGCAGTAGGCACACATACACATGTGACACATCATCTTTCGAAAACACATTACAATATTTTTGAGGAAATCCGAGAGCTTTCTGACCCTGCATAGACAGCAATGCAACTGACACCTTCAAGGCCTACTCTGTAAAAAGATTTCACGAGTTTCAACTTAAAAACTTAAGTTCAGCAGCTGCCTTAAAATTTTAAGTTAAATCAACTTAAAACTACAAGTCATTTTAACTCCTTTGTATTTTAAGTTGATTTAACTTAAAATGTTAGGACAGCTGCTGAACTTAAGTTTTTAAGTTAAAACTGGTGACAATTTTTCAGTGTAGAAAGGTAGTAAGGACATTGTTAAAATGTGTCCATCAGTGGTTAAACTGTAATGTTATGAAGCTACAATACTTTTTTGATACTTTTCAATACAGAATGAAAAAGGCCATTTATAGGCCACTTTTTCCCACATTGTTGGACATCTTGAATTAACAGATCTTGCTTTGTCTACAAAGGCCACCTAAAAAAACACTATAAGCTCTTGCCTACCTTTTAGCCTTTTAAGCAGCTCACTATGTTTTGGAACACATTTACAACCGAAACACTTTTTATAAATACTTAATGAGGAAAATATTTCTGTACTTACAGGTCAGTTCCTGTATGAAGACATTGGACTGGCGCAGCTTCTTGGAAATGTCAGCATGGCCGGAAAAAACAGCACACAGGAAACACTAGAGACAAATAGCACTTTAACAAGTTACCCTGCCCTAAAGGTAAAGGATCGTACTGTCACCGTCATAAAGAAAAGCAGGCGAATCTACTCTGGAAAGCAGACTGTAGACTGCTGGTTTGCCAAAAACAACGCGGCTAAACTGATTGATGGACAATATGATGATTACGTTGTGTCACATCTGTTTGACACAGGAGACTGGGCTAATGGGACCAACACACACTGAGACAAACACACTCTCATTGCACACACAAACGCACAAAACACAGATCTACTGGACTGATGGGTCATGACACAAATATATTCACAAAAACACTATATTTTAAGTATATGGTTTGTATTTAGTTATGTTTGAACATAGTACTTTACTGTTTTAGTTTAGTCATCTACAAATATACATTATATATTTTTAAGCTAATAAATAAGACTGTTTTTGGAACTCATTTTGTACTAATAAATTAAATTGTAACAACAGGCTGTCTTCATTTTGGTAAAGAGCACAACAATAAGAATAAAGAGGTATACATCTCTGTAGAGATTTTTTTATAAAAGAAGACAAAACGACCATGACCTCTGAGATTAAGTGATGAAATATGCTTCTAATTTTAATGTTATAAAAACTGTTTTACTGTTGAATTCTCAGTGAAGCACTACACTACCCATAATCCCTTTAGTGGGATCCACCAATCACAGACAACACTGATAGATAGATAGATAGATAGATAGATAGATAGATAGATAGATAGATAGATAGATAGATAGATAGATAGATAGATAGATGACAGTACCTTTTATTGGTCAATATTATAATAGTTTTTTAAACATTTTGGCAGTTATTTCCTCAATATCAATCAATGTGATATAAATTGTCACACTATCCATAATTATTCTGTCAATATTTATTTTGTAATCTATGACTATATCTAATGGTTCTTTTTTGTATTATTTTAAAAATAGCAGAATTTTAAGATTTATGACCATAAAAACATTGCCTTATTATATCAGAGAGAATTTTGCTGACATGCATTCTTACTTTTGATTTATTAAAGTTACAGATGTTTATTAAAGTTCAATAATGTGTTCCTAAAAGTTTTTATAAAAGCCTACACTACCAGTCAAAAGTTTTTGAACGGGAAGATTATTCATGTTTTTCAAAAAAGTCTCTTCTGCTCACCAATCCTGCATTATTTGATCCTAAGTACAGCAAAAACAGTACAATTTTGAAATATTTTTACTATTTAAAATAACTGTTTTGTATTTGAATATATTTTAAAATGTAATTTATTTTTGTGATTTTAAAGATTGATGGACAGAGACAAATTAGAATATGGTGATATGCCAATCAGCTAATTAACTCAAAACGCCTGCAAAGGTTTCCTGAGCCTTCAAAATGGTCTCTCAGTTTGGTTCACTAGGCTACGCAATCATGGGGAAGACTGCTGATCTGACAGTTGTCCAGAAGACAACAGGAGGGTAAGCCACAAACATTCATTGCCAAAGAAGCTGGCAATGAATGTTCACAGAGTGCTGTATCCAAGCATGTTAGCAGAAAGTAGAGTGGTAGAAAGGGTGGAAGAAAAAGATGCACAACCAACTGAGAGAACCATAGTCTTGAGAGGCTTGTCAAGCAAAATCGATTCAAGAATTTGGGTGAACTTCACAAGGAATGGACTGAGGCTGGGGTCAAGGCATCAAGAGCCACCACACACAGACGTGTCAAGGAATTTGGCGACAGTTGTCGTATTCCTCTTGTTAAGCCACTTCTGAAACACAGACAATGTCAGACAAATGTACTGTTGCCCAGTGATCCAAGTTTTGTATTTCATTTGGAAACCAAGGTCCTAGAATCTAGAGGAAGGGTGGAGAAGCTCATAGCCCAAGTTGCTTGAAGTCCAGAATTAAGTTTCCACAGTCTGTGATGATTTGGAGTGCAATGTCATCTGCTGGTGTTGGCCTATTGTGTTTTTTAAAAAAAAGTCACTGCACCCGTTTACCAAGAAACTTTAGAGCATTTCATGCTTCTTTCTGCTGACCAGCTTTTTAAAGATGCTGACTTCATTTTCCAGCAGAATTCGGCACCTGCCCACACTGCTAAAAGCACCAAAAGTTGGTTAAATGACTATGGTGTTGGTGTGCTTGACTGGCCAGCAAACTCATCAAACCTGAACTCCATAGAGAATCTACGGGGTATTGTCAAGAGGAAAATGAGAAACAAGAGACTCAAAAATGCAGATGAGCTGAAGGCCACTGCCAATGAAACCTGGGCTTTCATTCCACCTCAGCAGTGCCACAGACTGATCACCTCCATGCCACGCCAATTTGAGGCAGTAATTAAAGCAAAAGGAGCCCCTACCAATTATTGAGTACATATACAGTAAATGAACATACTTTCCAGAAGGCCAACAATTCACTAAAAAAAAAAAATTGTATTGCTCTTATGAAGTATTCTAATTTGTTGAGATAGTGAATTGGTGGGTTTTTGTTAAATGTGAGCCAAAATCATGACAATTGAAAGAACCAAAGACTTAACCTACTTCACTCTGTGTGCACTGAATTTATTTAATACACTAGTTTCACAATTTGAGTTGAATTACTGAAATAAATGAACTTTTCCACAACATTCTAATTTATTGAGATGCACCTGTATATTCAAACAGAAAACAGTTCTTTTTGCTGTAGTTTGGACCAAATAAATGCAGACTTGGTGAGCAGAAGAGAATTCTTTAAAAAAAACTTAAAAAATATGGCAGTGTAAGCATTTTTCAAATACTTAAATATGCTGTGGTCTAAACAGTTAATTTATTAGAGGAATACTTAAAAACTTGGCCATTACTGTGGCACTCTATTAGCAAGGAGACACAGTTTTAACCACAACACAAATGTACTCTCAGAATAAAAGGTACAAAAGCTGTCAGGGTACTCTTTTAAAATCTACCAATTTGTACCATTTAGGTACTAATATATGGGTAAATAAGGTACAAAGGTGTACCTTTTGAACGAGTGAACTGACCTTGACTAATGTTTGGTTTGAGTGTGACCTGTTTTGCCCCTGTCATCAGACTTGGGGTCAAATGGTTTTAGGACCCACCCCTTCCAGGTGTTCCTACCTAAGTTTGTGTACCTCTTAGAGCCCCTTTGTCACACAGGACTTTGTTTGCTATGGTTATTAATATACTTCACATAAAAGCTCTGGAGACGTGACTCTACTTACTGTGGAAAAAGTTGAAAGTTTATCAACACAATGACCCTATGGTTCAAATTAAGGGCCTTGCTGCTTCAAGTAGACACTTTTCTGCTGGGAATTTTGTTCTAGATTGGACTTTTTTATTACAAGCAGTTTTTATACCACTTCACAGGTCACTTGAAATGTAGTTTTATTAGTTTTCATCAAAATAAGGCATCAAGATGTTTCCTCATGTTGAAGAAATTGCATGTGCATGCTGACATTGCTACAACTTTGTAGAAATCAATATAATTTAACAGCTAAATTTCCAAAGTTCACAATTACTTTAAATCGTTGTGCATTTTATACATTGGTTATATGAAATTCTTAATTCTTACATATATTGCATGATGTTGCATGTGTAAAAATACAAAAACAATCATTAAAAACTCAACGCTGTACAATGTTTAAACAAAGATCATTTGATCTTTCACTTAATACTGAATATTTACAAATCTTTTTACATAAATCTTCAGATATGAAATATTCTAGCATGCATCAGAGCTGGAAACATGACTGTAGTGTATTTACAGGTGTTCATCAAAGGTAGTGACAAGAGCTGTTTAGACTACAAATTAAAAGTCTGAATGTCTGTAATCAGGAGAAACACTAGACCTCTTCTCTCATCTCTCTCCGTTTCTCTTTCTTTTAATTAACTTCTTAGAAGTATGAACTCTAAAGGACATGGAGGGAGGATAATGTTTCCCTTTAATAACTCGTATGCTAATAATTATCTTATACTTCTTATATATTAACATACAAACATATATACAAACATCCTACAATGTAATTTGAAAGTATTTCATCAAAATTGCACTGTTGCAGTTCAACTCTTTTTCTTTTTTTTCTCAACAAGATTTTAGGTTGAAGATTATAAAACATGTATAAAGCAAAATAATCAATTGATGCTGTAACTTCTCAAATGGTGACCATTTAAATCACGTTTGATTTACTAATTCTAATAGCCTGATATGAATTTTTAAAAGCACACATATAGTATCTCAGTTAAAATGAGCTAACATTTAATACAAGCTGCATGCATAATAATTATAAATAACAATAAGCAAAACACAGTTTTACATGAAGTATAGCTTGTCAAATGCCATTATGCTACTGTGTTTGCTTAAAATGTTGTCAACTTCCAAGCTGTTTCAAAATCTAGTGAGCTGCCTACCTAGACAGTATTTTCCTTTCTAATAATTGTTATCAGAATGTTCTGGGAACACGTTTATGGTAACAAAAAAATAGAACCTCAAGAGAATGTTCCCCCAAAAATAACCAGTTAAGAACCATACACTAACGTTACAAGAACGTTTTGTTTTCTGGATTAAGGTTTCAGAGATATGTGCCAACACAAGACTTTTCCAAAATGCTAAGTTTTACGTTGCATTTTTTGTGTACAGTTGACAACAAAAAATGTCCATTACAGTTTCCATTACAGATTACAGATTTTCAAAACTTTAGCAATATTTTATAAGTGTTGATAAAAAAAAACTATTGCGAAATGATGATGTTTCCATTAACCGATGTTATGTGGCTAAAACTTCATTTTTTACTCTCGCAATAAGTCATGGTGACAGATATTGTTGTGTTTGCGTATATAACAGCCACCGCACTAGCCATTAAGTTTAATTGAAAAAGATGTAGACGCATATCTTTCGTGGAAAGCCGCTTCTGAAACGTGCCACAACACGGTTGATATAAAAACAAGAATTGACTAAAGTGGCTGCGTGACACAACAGACATACGCAGTGTAAATAAAGGGTTATCCAAGCATTAAAGACAAAGAAAGGCTGGTTAAAAAACAAAAAGATTGCAAAATTATGCCATTTCCATTAACCGATGTTATGCGACTGAAACGGGATTTTTTCCCTCTTGTAAATAATTAATAGCGTCAGATGTTGGTGGGTTTATGTATATAACACAGCCACCGCACTAGCCATTCTTTTGCAATATTTTATAAGTTTCGATAAAAAAACTACTGCGAAATGACCGTTTCCATTAACTAATGTTATGCGTTTTGTGCTATCGCAATAAGTCATGGCAACGGATATTGGTAGGTTTGGTAGGATATTTTATAAGTGTCGATAAAAAAAAAGATTATGAAATGACAATGTTTCCTTTAACCAATGTTATGTGGCTAAAATGCATTTTTTTCCTCTTGCAATAAGTCATGGCGATGGATATTGGTAGCTTTACGTATATCACAGCCACTGCACTAGCCATTCTGTTGGGATATTTTATGTGTGTCGATAAAAAAACTATTGAATAATGACGATTTTCCATTAACTGATGTTATGTAATCAAACCTGAATTTTTCCTCTCGCAATTAGTTATGGCAACGGATGCTGGTAGGTCAGTATAAGTATTTCACACCGACCGCACTAGCCATTCTTTTGCAATATTTTGTAAGTGTCATTTAAAAAAAAACGATTGCGAAATGACAGGGTTTTCACTAACTGATGTTATGTAACTAAAACTTAATTTTTTTCCTCTCGCAATAAGTTATGGCGACGGATTTTGGTAGGGTTACGTATATCACAGCCAACATATTAGTCATTCTTTTGTGCTATTTTATAAATGTAGATAAAAAAATGATTGTGAAATGATGCCATTTCCATTAACCGAGGTTATGCAACTAAAACTTAATTATTTCCTCTCGCAATAAGTCATGGCAACAGATATTGGTTCGTTTACGTATCTCACAGCCACCACACTAGCCATTAAGTTTAATTGAAAAAGATGTAGACGCATATCTTTAGCGAAGCAACGCGGAGAGCTGCTTCTGTAACGCTTCTGAAACACAGCTGATATAAAAACAAGAATTGACTAAAGTGGCTGCGATCAGTTTTAGTGACCATGTCTGAGCTGTAATGCATAACAGACATATGCAGTGTAAATAAGGGGTTATCCAAGCATATCCAAGGCAAGGAAAGGCCCTTTTACTTGAGAGCGGCCACGCATAAGCTGTTTCTTGGAGGTTTTAGTACATTAAAGAATGATCATGTGACTTATGTACGCCAGGTGACCAGTAAATGCGAAAAAAAACTGTTTCCATTGCAGTTTTGTGAAATATTCCTTTTTCGAATTGCCTGAAAAACCTCCTCAACGTTTTTGCAATATATGGGAGTTTTTGCGAAGTTTCCATTTTTCGATTAGGCATATTTTGATATGAAAAGCTCTATTTAAGCATCATTGGCACTCTCCCAACAAGAAGGCTGTTTCAAACCATTCAATCATACAAACAAAATGTTGATAAATACATTTCATTCAATACTAAAAAGTATCAAAATTCAAAAATGCATACTTGGTATCATTTCAAGTACTGAGTATTGTGTTGTTAGCTTAGCAACATGTTAACGCCAAAGTCTTTTGGTATCAACTGAGTCCCGTCTCCAGTGTGTACTTAACGTGAAAAGTTCTATTTGTGTGTTGCACTGAGTTTAAGCCTAGTTAAAAGTGTTCTGAATCAGTCACTTATGAGTTTCCATTTTGAAGTTACAAGGTAGCTGCCTATGTAGGAAGTAAACAACAAGGCAGCTCACTAAGTTTAGGAACAGAGATAGCCTATCTCTGTTTTTCCTCAATGCGGAAGTAAGCCTATAGGTGAGACATTCAGTTCATTATTTAATGTAGGGAAATAATGAAAAGAATAACTAGTAAAACAGTAAACTGTAAAAACTGTTTGCAGTACAAACCAGTGTGCTCATAATTAAGATAATACATTCAAATAATATGGTAAGACACACCAATTTGCAATATCAAGCAGCAAAACTAACTGTTTTGTACAGCTAAAAACAGCTGGAGATGGATGAGACTGGAAGCCACGCCCATAGAATTTACAAATGGCCGCACCCACTCTCTAAACTTCCATACAGACTCGTATTAACACCTCTTCTGTTGAGACATGTTCTTCCTGTTCAGAACACACGCCAGCATCATCTTCATCTTCCTTTAGCAGCACCTACACAAACACAAACACAAACACAGTTTGAAGAGCCTGGCCAGATTTTACACATGATCATTTTCCCGTTCATGTGAGCTGGATCACTTTATTGTTGCGTAAATCTATTGACTACAAAACCAGAAGCCCAGATGCACGAATTCAGCAGAAGTTTGACACTAGACCAGCTTCATATGTCCTCGTTCATATCGGCACTCATCAAACACACTTTTCCACAGATTTGGCTTCATTCTCTATAGCATGAGCTTATGGAAACATGTTCCAAATGTCACTGTTCCCGCTGAACAAACGGATGATTTGTGAGCAGCTGGCACACTTCCACAACTGGAGGAGTGAGGGAAAGAGGGATGAGAAAAAATAAAAGATGATAAGACGAAAACAAGGGAAAAGAGATGGAAAAGACCCCCTATTGCTCAACAAATGGAGAACATTTGACCCCAGAGGTCATCGGCCTTTGGAAAGTTCTTTGGTCAAATGACGAAAATATAATAAAAAATATCTGTCCTGTAATCACATTCATATAGCACAATCCCACCATTCAAGAAGAAGAATACAATACACAAACACACAATCAAACTATTCATATACAACCCCAGAAACAAAACATTCACTTCAGATGGCAGATTTCATTTTAAATCATATGCAAGAATAAAGCCAAGCTAATAAAATATGTTTTTAATAGTTTTGCTTGAGGACCCAGATTTTACATTGGACATCAAGTGGCTGCCTGTATAATCAAACATTTTGATTTATAAATAGTATATCATATACTAAATAAGCCAACAATATGGAAATCTGTCAAAGTAACATAGGCTGAATGGGAAAAATAATGCGTTTCATGCTCTTGACAGCAAATAATTCAACACAGAAAACACATTTTGGTTTGTCTGATGATATTAATCTCTATTATGTAGTCTGGGTCATAATTAATTTTGTTTTAGGCATTTTGTATGATTTGTGAGGATGAGCTCAATTTACACATCTGTCTTCTGTCTAATTTGGTTAATTTCTACCAAGTGATGATGAATTTCCACAAAAATGCACTTGAGTTTGAATGGGTATGTGCTTTTTGAGGTCAATGATATAAAATGTGTCACTTCTCCATTGTAAAATTTGGTAAATCCATGGCATTGTAACTATACACAATTGGTTAACTGCATTTTATTATTTGCATTAGCTTTGCTTTCCCTACTTAAGACTAGACTAACCCGCTAAGAACCACTGAATTTATCTAAACTAGGATGAAATGTCTTGAGGAACAGATATAGGGAGCAGGGTCATTAGGATCAGGTTAAGGAATTTTTTACTGGCTCATTTGTTCCTGTATCTCAACACTGATTTGTTAAGCCCAGTATAAAGAACATCCTGGGGATTGCACATGATAATATGATGACAGCTTTTGCAATTCCTTTTGGTGCTACAGAAATGACACACTTCACACTTCACTCCAAACCTTGCAATCCAGACCCATGAGTAAAACATTAGAATGGGCATTTGTTACTAATCTATTTCTACCTAATCTGACAATTAAAGGGTAAGCAATGCAATTGACATGTTCAAGGCCCAGAAAGGTAGTAAGGACATCAAAACTGTTCATAACCGTAATGATATGGCTTGGCACGGCGGAGATCGGGCCGCGACCCTGGAAGAGTGTCGGTCGGGCAAGGGCGTTTTTACATGCTGTCACGATTTTGGTCGATGCGTAAATTTGTGGACTTCAGTTTTGAGTGCTTGGCAAAAAAACACAGACCAGAAAAAGCAGGGACCCTTAGAGAGGCCAAAGGCCCCACATATCCTTTCCCTTTTTGGACAGGCTCGGCAGGGTGGAGACCCTGGAGAAACTTGGGCTCGAAAAAATAAGTGTCAAAGGGAGACTTGGGCCAAACGTCCACCCTACACAAGGTGCCTAAGTATAACAGGTGTGGCGCCTTGTCCCTAGGCACAGCGGGGATCAGGCTACGTCCCTGGAGGTGGATTGTTTAGGCGATTAATATTATTGAAATTTGAACGTGCAGGGGCCGTTTTGAGAGGCCGCAGGCCCATGTACCCTCACCTTGGCTGGGGTGTGGCAAGTCAAAGTTCCCTCCCAGGCCCCCAGGTGACCAGCGATTGGGCTCGGAGGCTCCAGGGGGGGCGGAGACCCTGGAGGAATTTGGGCTGGAAAAAAACTGTGAAAGGGGGACTTGGGCCAAACGCCTCATCCCTGGGCATTGCGGGGACCGGGCTGCAACTCTGGAGGAGGGTCAGTCGGGAAAGGGACTTTTTAAGAGAAGTCACGATTTGAGCGATTGTATTATTCTTGTGACATCCCCAAATTGGAGCGAGGGATTTTGAGAGGGATAGCTTGGCCATATACCCTCACCCTCGTGGGGTGACACCAGGCTGAACTGCTCCCCTACTTTGGGAATGAAAACTGAGCATCAGGGGCTGTTGAGAGGAATGCCTTGCCCACGTACCCCCACCCTGGCTGGTGTGATGCCAGGCTGAAGTGCCCCCATTATCTGGGATTGGAAGCTGAGCTCCAGGGGTTATACAGAAGGACGCCTTGCCCGAGCGCCTTGCCACTGGCCGGGGGTGAAGCTACCGTAAAACCCCTACTCTGGGAATGGACAGTTCTCCATAAGTTGTAGGGGCTAATAAGAGAAATACCTAGCCCGAACGCCCTCGATCTGGTGGGCGCGAGAGAGCATTGAGGTCCCCTACTCTGGTAGCTGTCTATGGAGAGTCAGAAAGCTCTCGGAATTCATCAAAAATATCCTTATTTCTGTTCCGAAGATAAACAAAGGTCTTTTAAAGGGTTTTGAACAACATGAATGTGAGTAATGAGGTGGGTCATTTAGGCGAGGGTGTAATTTTATCAGGTAAGCAGAGGCCGCATGCCCGCGTACCCTCACCCTGGCTGGGTTAAGGTGAGACAAAGTTCAGTTCCAGAGGTGACCCAGTGGCAGGGGTTGGAAGCTCCAAGGGGGCGGAAACCCTAGAGCAATTTAGGCTGGAAAAAAAGTGTAAAAGGGGGGCTTACATCCACCCTCCACAAGGCGCCAGGGTATACTGGCCAAAGCGCCTCATCTCCGGGAATGGCAGGGACTGGGCTGCGACCCTGGACGAGGGTCGGCCGGGCGAGGGCCTTTTTACGGGCCATCACGATTTGAGTGATAGCGTTTTTCTTGGAAGTGAGATGCCCAAATTGGAATGAGGGGCTGTTGAGAGGGATAGCTTGCCCACATACCATCACTCTGGCGGGGGTGAAACCAGGCTGAAGCGGCCACCTTCTCTGGAATTGGAAACTGAGCACCATGCGCTGTTGAGAGGGATGCCTTACCCACATACCCTCACCCTGGCGGGGGTGATGCCAGGCTGAAGTGCCCCCCCCCCTTTTCTGGGAATGGAAACTGAGCTCCAAGGGTTGTATAGAGGGACGCCTTGCCCGAGCGCCCTCACCCCCCTAGCTGGGGTACTGTAAAACCCTTTACTCTGGGAATTGATGGTTCTCCATAAATTGCTGGGGCAAACGTGAGAAATACCTAGCCCGAACGCCCTCGCTCTGGTGAGCATGAGAGTGCATTGAGGCCCCCTAATCTGGTAGCTGTCTATGGAGGCTCAGACAGCTCTCTAATTTCATCGAAATATCTTAATCTGTGTTTAAAAAAATGAACAAAGGTCCTACGTGTTTTGAACAATAAGAAGGTGAGTAATTAATGACGAAATAATTTTTGTCTGAACTATCCATTTAATGAAATTCGGATATATAATTCACATGAACATTACAATTTTGTTTGAATCTGTGGTTTTTACAAGTGAAATGTACATTTACTGAGGCGTCACATGAACATTCTCACCTCAGCTTCATCATTGCTCTCATCTGGCAACACTTCTACTTGCTTTGGACAGTCACGTGAGCCCTCCGGAGATATCATTTTCTTATATTTCCGCATTGTTAAACTGTCCACCACCCAGAACATTATAGACTGGAAAACATATATTTACAGAAATAAGTTGCATTGTATTACATAGATAGATAGATAGATAGATAGATAGCATGAATCTTGAATGACTCACGTTGACAATGAAAGGCACAATCAGCATGACGATGGCTAACTCCAGCTGTGGGTTTGGGATGTAGTCCAGCACCACCTCCTCCAGCTATAAAACACACAAACACATCAGTGATTAATGTTTTAAAAATGCATATCCATTTAATAAATAATAATAATAATAATTCATACATAGCTTTTAAAATTCCATAACAGGCACACTTTAGGTACTAATACATACTTTTAAAGCACTAATGTGTACCATTTAGGGGTAAATAAGGTACAAAGATGTACCATTTAGCTTTACAGATTTATGGCCTTTCTCACTGAAATTAAAAAGTCTATTGAGGAAATCATGCACAGATAATCTACTCATTATTCCCACACTAATCCAGATGAAATATCTCTATAATCACTGTCCCCATTTCATCCTTCCATAATAGGACATCCTTCAGTACAAATAGCAATTTGTCTATTATGTTGATTGATAAACAAAGAGAAGGAACAAAAAATAGAGATTAGACTAACTTGTGTTTTCACACAAGCACTGAAAACATTCAATGGCCCAAACAGTATTTGTCATCCTTATGAATGTCATTACATTACTAAGGAAAATTTCCAAAACAATAAAAAAATAAGCAAAGCATTCCAATATAAAGTTATATATTGCTCAAAATCAAATTAAACAACTATTTGGATTAGGGACTGCTTCTAGTTCTCTCCATCCTAGAGTGGTATTACTACATTTTGTAGAGGAAAATGATGCGAGTGGGATGAGTCTGTGTAATAATAACAGAAAGTTTGTGTGTGTGAATGTTTATCTTACATTGGTCCACCCAGGAATGAGCAGCACCAGAGTGACTACACTTTTCTCCAGAGCAACAATAAGCAAATACACTGAGCACTGAGCCAGCCAGGCCGCTACCCGAGGAGGATCACCTAAAAGACAGAAGATTTATCACATTTATTATTACACACGTAAAGTGTTTAACACTGTTGCTATGTAGTTGCTAAACAATCAGTATCCAAGAAAAAAAAAAGTGAATTTTACAAAACCATAAATGATTGAAAAATTAAAAGAGAAAATATAAAGAGAAAAGACCACTACAGCAAAGCAAATGCTGAGATCAACATACACTATAAGACCACAGGACCCTGCAATCTTTCATAAAAGAAATATGTATTCATTTATTTATTTACTGCAATATGTAAATTAAGATATAAATGAATACATTTATTTAATGAATAAATAAACCAATAACTAATTAAATTAACTATGAAATATGCCTATTAAATAAGTAAATCGTTTAATAAACAAATAAATTGTCAAAAAAAAAATACATTTAAAAAAAGCAATAAATATATAAATCATGTACTGCAACAGTGAATAAATGAACAGTGTAATATGAAAATAAATAGATATATTTCAATATGTGACAATTTTAGTTTTTTTTTTAATCCTCTTCTGCTCACCAAGCCTGCAGTTATTTGATCCAAAGTACAGCAAAAACAGTACATTTTTAAATATTTTTACTATTTAAAATAACTGTTTTGAATATATTTTTTTATTAAATTTAGCTTTTTATTCCCGTGATTTCAAAGCTGCATTTTAGCATCATTACTTCAGTCACATGATCCTTCAGAAATCATTCTAATATTCTGATTTACTGCTCAAAAAACATTATTATTATTATTATTATTATTATTATTATTATTATTATTATTATATTAAAAACAGCTGAGTAGAATTTTTTACATTCTAAATGTTTTATCGTCACTTTTGATCAAAGAATCCTGAAAAAAAAATGTACTCAACTGTTTTAAATATTGTTAAAAATAAAATATTTTTGAACAGCAAATCAGCATATTACAATAAATTCTGAAGGATCATGTGACACTGAAGACGAAGTAATGATGTTAAAAATTTACCTTTGATCACAGGAATAAATGACATTTTAGAATATATTAAAATAGAAAGCAGGTATTTTAAATAGTAAAAATAATAATCAATATTTTTATTACATTACACGTTAACACTTATAGTAATTATAAACTAACATGTATTTTTGGACATTTCATCATGTATTTATTTTGCGATCAATGCATTCAGTTATTTTATGTTATAATTTTATAATATATAGATTTGCTCATTTGTTTATATGTCACTCAAGTTCTTATATATGTATAAAAACATCTTAGAAAATAACTCCATTAAAGTAATGAATATGAGGACAAATTGCGGGTATTTTTATTATAGTAATAGCACTGATTTAAGCATTTAAGCACTTAAATAATCAGCCTTCGAAAGTTAGAGTAAATTGGACATGGCACACAGTCAAAACTGGGATTCAAAAACTGATCTAAGCAGAGAAACAGTCATGAACAATTGTTTGGCCAAAATAATGTGAAACGGTGGGCGTTTTCCATCTGCTTTGAGTGCATATGCACGTGTGTAAATGTGTGTGTGCCTGTGCGTAATTTCATTTTTTTATGGTGTTTTACCAAGGGAATCCCTTAGAGTGAAAAAGCAAGTGTGGGGAAACTACCCAAACATATTTGAAAAACATATCATACGACGCCCTCTGGTGGTAACACATGGCTCAAATGGACACATCGGTTTCTCATTTGTTTTGAATCTTTATGTTTATGTTTATGATTTTGTGGTCGTTATGACAGCAGTCTGACCTCTTTTCCTCACTGTGCACCCATTAGAACCAGCTTTTATCCGTGTAACTCACCATATTCTCCAAACATCAACAGTGTTAGCTGTTTATGTTCCACTATCTTGGAAACAACCTTCACCCCCATCCAAATCACCAGCATTCCCAATGTGGCATCCAACAGGAAGTTCAACAGATATCTGTAAAAACAGAAAAGGCCTATTTGGTTAGTTTAATGCCAGGTTAAAGCAATAAACTCGACAAATAATTGGGCTAATAATTGACTCACAGAGAACAGGGATCTTCATTGGTGAGCGTGGACAAGAAAATGTTGGCAAAATGCATGACAAGAGCCCCAATGGCCTGCTTTGATGTATCAAAGCACCTGAAGAAAAGAAAAAAAGAATAAGAGCTTGCTCTCTTTAGTACTATTATTTTAGTATTTTACCATAATTCTTGATTAATGTTTAATATTATTACCAGATCTTCCATGGTCTTCTTATTCCAACAGGTTCACGAAACCTCTTCACTGTAAAGACAAAGATGTAAAGACGTATTATTATCAGTTTTTTTGTGTAAAAATATTAATATTGTGAAATATTATTACAATTTAACATAACTATTTTCTATTTAATAAACATTTAAATGTCATTTATTCCTGTGATGCAAAAAAAGCAGTTTTCAGCATCATTACACTGCAAAAAAATGCTTTTCTTACTTAGATTTTTTGTCTCGTTCCAGTCAAAATATCTAAAAATTCTTAAATCAAGAAGGATTCCTTTTTTTTTTTTTTTTTTCTCAGAAAAATTGAGTGAGTTTTTGCTTAGAACAAGCAAAATAATCTGCCAATGGGGTAAGCAAAAAAATCTTACTTCAAACAGAAACCAAGATTATTTTTCTTACCCCATTGGCAGATTATTTAGCTTGTATCAAGCAAAAACGCACTTAATTTTGACTTTTTTTTTCTGAAAACAAGACAATTTTTACTTGTCTAGAAAATCCATCTTGATTTACAAAATGTAAAATATTTTGACTGTAAACAAGACAAAAAAAATCTAAGTAAGAAAAGCATTTTTGCAGTGTCATATAATCCTTCAGAAATCATTCTAATATGCTGTTTTGGCACAAGAAACATTTCTTATTATCTAAAACAATTTCTGTACTGATTATTTTTGTGATACATTATTTTTTCTGTATTCTTTGATGGACAGAAAGTTTGAAAGAACAGCATTTATTTGAAATACAAATCTTATTTGATTATAAATGTCTTTACTGTCACTTTTGATCAATTTATTGTATCCTTACTGAATAAAGGTACTAATTCTGATCAATATCCAATATGTTATTTATGCTACATAGGTTCAAATGAACATACATTGTTTTAGACGGGATTACAGGACAAAAAAAAATAGACAAAAAGGCTGTCTGTGTCAACAAAATATCAAATAAGGTGTCATTTATATTAAAGAAATATAGTTTATACACCTTTTCAAGCAAAACATTTAACAAAAATATGATTTACAGGTTTAAAATGTTGAAAAAAATTTGATATTTTTAAGAATAATAAAGGGGTTGTGTCCCATTTCAGATACACAACAAACAAAAGATTAAAATAAAGTAAAAATGACCAACAACAACAAAAAAAAAATAATTTTGTTTACATTGCTTCATTAAAAACTTTATTAAATATGATAAATATTCAAAATGTAAATTACAATATTTGACTAAAACAAACTGAATCAAAGAAATTAAAGGGGGGAAAAAAGCTAAACAAACAAAAAAAATTACAAATTACATATACAGTCAAGCCCGAAATTATTCATACCCCTGGCAAATTCTGACTTAAAGTTACATTCATTCAACCAGCAAGTTTTTTTTTTTTTTTTGACCGGAAATGACACAGGCTTCTCCCAAAAGATAATAAGATGATTTTACAAGAGGCATCATTGTGGAAAAAATACTTCTCAGCTTTTATTTACATTTGAACAAAAAGTAGCATGTCCAAAATTATTTATACCCTTTTAAAACTGTCAGTCTATGGGAAAATCCAAAGTTCTATACCATTCCAAATAGTCCAAGCTGTTCTAAAGCATCCTAATTACAATGATTCATTGGGAACAGCTGTTTTAATCAACTCAACAGGTGAAAAACAGAAGCTCTCTGCTGTTGGTTTGTGGACAGTCATGGCTAAGACAAAGGAGCTCACTGAGGACCTGCGGCTGCGCATTGTGGCTGCTCACAAGTCAGGAAAGGGCTATAAGACCATGTCTAAATGTTTTGAAGTTCCAGTAGCTACAGTGCAAAGGTGTTCCACACTGTGAAAAATCTCAGAGGACATAGTCGGAAGCCAAAAGTGACACCTGTGCTGGCCAGGAGGATAGTGAGAGAGGTGAAAAAGAATCCAAGGATCACCACCAAGGCCATCCTGATGAATCTGGGCTCTGCTGGTGGCAACATCTCAAGACAGACAGTCCAAAAGACACTGCACACCGCTGGGTTCCACGGACGCAGACCAAGGAGGACACCACTTCTCCAGATAAGGCACACAAAAGCCTGCTTGGCCTTTGCAAATGCTCATCTGGACAAAGAAGAAGACTTCTGGTCTTCTGTTTTATGGTCAGATGAAACAAAAATTGAATTGTTTTGGCCACAATGATGTAGCTTTCATTTGGCGTAAAAAAGGAGAAGACTTCAACCCTAAGAACAAAATCCCCACTGTCAAACATGGTGGTGGGAACCTAATGTTTTGGGGGTGTTTTTCAGCCAGTGGACCAGGGAACCTAATCACAGTAAACTGCACCATGAAAAAGGAGCAATACATCAAAATTCTCACCAACAATATCAGGCAGTCTGCAGAGAAACTTGGCCTTGGGCACCAGTGGACATTTCAGCACGACAACGACCCAAAACACACAGCAAAAGTGGTGAAGAAATGGTTAGCAGACAAAACAAATTTACATTTTGCAGTGGCCCAGCCAGAGTCCTGACTTAAATCCAATTGAGAATCTGTGGAGGGAGCTAAAGTTCAGGGTGATGGCAAGGAGTCCCTCCAACCTGAAAGAGTTGAAGCTCATCGCTAAAGATGAATGGGCAGAAATACCAGTGGAGACATGCAAAAAGCTGCTCAGCAATTATAGGAAGCGTTTGATTGCTGTAATAGCCAATAAAGGCTTTTCTATTTATTATTGAGAAGGGTATGAATAATTTTGGAAATGCCACTTTTTGTTCAAACATAAATAAAAGATGAGTAATATTTTTTTTCCACAATGATGCCTCTTGTACATCGTCTTATTATCTTCTGGAAGACATCTATGTCATTTCTAATCAAAATAAAAAACTTGCAGGTTGAAAAAAAGTAACTTTAAGTAAGAATTTGCCAGGGGTTTGAATAATTTCAGGCTTGACTGTATACATGTTATCACTGTTGTATATCAAAACAAGCTCTCTCAAGGGAGAGAATAACTGCATTTAACACTGTAACTCTGTGTCAAACTAGCCCGCTATAACAGAAGCTGAAAGACATATCTGGATGTTTTTCAAATATGCAAACGGTTAGTCTCTAATCAACAGCCAAACAGAAGCAGGATGATTACTGAATGTCCGAGGAAACTAACAGTGATGACGTCAACAAAGATAAGCAGCCAAAAAGAAGCCAGGAAGTGGCCAAAATAACAAAGAGGAAGTGCATACAGTAAAAACACGAGCAAAAGCAGAGCTCTGACAGTACAAATGTCACAGACAGAACTTTGAAAGCTTTGCTTTTCGTAATATTCTCTTCTTCTTTCCTGAAAATGTAAGCTAAACCAAACTTCTTACTGGAACAAAAAATAATAAATAAATGCCAGTACTACGATAATAACTAATGATTAGGGTATTTTTTTCTTTATACACAGCAAAAAGTTTAATGATCAACAGGAACAGCACAGATCTGGTAATGTGTAACTCTAGAAAGGTCAGAGGTCATTAACCATGTTTTTGGAGGTTATTCAGTGCATGACCAAAAAAAAAAAAAAAAAACAAGCTGCTTTTGGGACGTAAGAATTACAAATTTACATTACATTAAGGCGAGAGGCCTAAAACTCTTAAAAATAAAGGTGCTTCACGATTCCATAGAAGAACCTTTTTTCTCTAAATGGTTCCATAAAGAACCTTTAACATCTAAAGAACCTTTCTGTTTCACAGAAAGAAGGTTCTTCAGATTTTAAAAAGGTAAGAAATGGTTCTTTGTGAAACCAAAAATGGTTCTTCTATGGCATTGCTGTGAAGAATCTTTTAAAGCCTTTATTTTTAAGAGTATCATAATTTGGTCTTTAATTTGGCCTTTTTTCACCTATCCTATCACAACCCTAACCCAACATGTGAAAATCAAAAGTTAGATTGTTTAGAAAAATAACTTGTCCTCAACAAGCTGCATGATGAGTTTTCATTTCTGTCCGTACCCCAAAAGTGGAACTCAAGGTTTTAAACTACATCTAACACCTAAGTAAATAACATTCTTGGAAAAATGACAATTTGCTCACTCTGTATCCTTGGACTAAATTATCACATGACATAGTTAGATATTGGGAAAGAAACAACTCTGGACCTTAGGGTTCAAACTTGAAAGGAAGGTCACATGATTTGAACCCTCCAGCTGGAAACTTTGAGTTTGACTTCTGAGCATCACATGAGCAACAGGAGTCAATGCTGTTATCATGTGTTACCACACAGCTAAACAATCTAATCTTTGAGTAATATTTGTACCTCATAGGAAAGGTTGGAAAGTGAAATTATACTTTTTTTTACGGTGCAGTCAGATTTGCTGTTGTTTTTGTGCATTTTTGCAGGCAAAATCCAGTCACTTCAAAAGAAATCCTTGCGACTGTCGAAAGATTTTCCTATGGAAAGAAAAACTTGATCTTTCACATTTTCTGCTGAGATCTCTCTTAGCTACTGGATAATGTCAATCAGGAGGCAAACTGATCTTTAGGCATTGTTTTTGCAAACCCTGGTTTGGTCATGATCCAATCAATTCCCAGTTGATAAAATCAGCCTACATGTTTTCTCACTGAATATCCTGTTGCACTCGGAAATACACCACATTACGGAAGCAAAATGGGAATTGTAATTCATTTTAAGTGACAAAGTCTAGGGGCCACAATTAAGAAATAAACAAATGTTTATGAAATACTGCATTTCTAGGTTCCTGCACCTTTTTGCCAATTGATTTCTATGACTTTTCTAGTCATTTGTGACTACTGAACAATGTTGTGGAAAGTTACTTACTAAAAGTAATGCATTACAATATTGAGTTACTCCCTAAAAAAGTAACTAATTACGTTACTTAGTTACTTTTATGGAAAGTAATGCGTTACGTTACTTTTGCATTACTTTTTAAATCTGGGCAGGGCTTGCTTGTTTGTTTATAATATAAAAAGTTCTATTTTTAGCAAATGCAAAAGCCTTTTTAGACAAAAAGCCTCAGGCTTAGAGAAAAGTAAATTTACATCTGTACAGTAGACCGTAGAAGAAAAAAAATGTCAACTCTTCAGCAGTAAAAAAAAAAAAAAGGAAAACAAAAAAAGGAATTTTTGCTTATTAGTACGGATGAATTGGATCATCAAAGGTCGGCAGCAAAGACATTGGTTAATAAAATGGAATGAAATACATAAAAGGATATTTGTATTATTTTACATATTTAATTATTGAAGTTTGCGTTGAATTTCACTGTTTTTATTCATTTTGAGGAATACTGTATCTGTTTTTTTAGTGAGTGAGATGATTTAACGCACGTTTACATTTATTCTAGAACTAAAGTAACATCTTACTCACAGTTTCTCTCAACATGGGGATAGGAGAGCTTTTAATCAATAAATGGGGGCAAAAAGTAACTCAGATATTTTCTTGTCAATTAAAAAGTAATGCATTACTTTACTAGTTACTTGGAAAAAGTAATATTACGCAATTTGCGTTACTTGTTATGCGTTACCCCCGACACTGCTACTTAATACTTTGTATCAAATATTTTTTATTTCTTTTTAATTTCCATGACAAGGCCATCTCTAGAAATTACTATTTTGAAATATCCTAATATTTTCATGTTTTCCATCACTATAGAGTGTTTTCACGATGCCTCATTGGTCGGCACTGAACGTAAACAATGTCACTGAACCGAACAAAACTTGCATATTTTGCTGATTATTGCTGCTGAAAATGGTCAATTATTGTCATGTTTTGCGCTGTCACTAATCGGTCGGACCGGGGAAAACTTTTGGAGTACAACAGACAGCCAAAAGTTAGAACAAATCAAGTAGAAGAGTACAAAAGACCGTTCTTGAGGAACAAAAGGCATTTGTGGTCGGCCAAACTGAACCAGGATTTCCAGGGCAAGAATCTTGACAACATTTGTGTTTGTTCTTATCATTTCCAGTCAGGTAGGTGAAACATTAGGCTAGTATCTTAATTAATATTGCTTGTACGTATCTTTATGACCTATTAGCTTTAGTTTGTCAAAATATACTGTAATGCCAATCAGCATCATCAAAAAAAAGTCTAAATGTCTTCTTCCTCATTTGAAATGAAAATAATGATGTATGAAATGGTGACTGAAATATGGTATAAAGATCGTGTGAAAGAAAACGATTTCATATGACCCACATTTATGTGTGAGACAGGTGTCAAGGTTTTGTTTATTTAGGTCACTGAATGACATTATACATGGCAATGTTACTGATTAAAAGTCATAAAAGTTTCCTTATTGCTTGATGTTTAAACACGTCAAACTATGAATAAGCATATAATACACAATGAGAAGAGTAAAAGTATGACAAGCACCAGGAAGTAAAAAAAAACTGATTACAAGAGATATTAAATAAGGTGGAATCAAAACTAGAACAACCACCATTTTCTCTTTCTTTGTCAATTTGTTTTTCAGTTTTCAATGTTTTCTCATCTAAATATGTGCCGGTTTTGTTTAAATATTAGGAACCGGAGTACACCAATGTCATTTTAAAGGTGAAGTGCAAGTAACTACTACAGCTGTCATCTACTTTACAGTGTACACTAAACAGTAAAAATTTCCCTGAAAGCACTTATGTATTAATCATATTTTATACTTTTATTTTTGGGAGTACCGTGTAAATACCATGGTATTTAAATATGCTAATAATTAAGTACCAATACCAATGATAAACCAAAGAACCATTTCACACATCACTGTACCGTACCTCCACAAACTACAATAGCTAACAAGACTGTAAACAAACAAACCCCAAGCCACGTGCTACATCATATCCGTAGTCGGAAAAAAAAAATAGAAAACACTATCACCTCACAAATAAACATCGTTTCATTTGCGGTATGGTTTAAAAAGCGAAAGAAACTTACACATTAAAGTGCTGAAAGCCAGAACAGCCAACAGAGCCTGAATAAAAACACTAAATCCGTCCATCAGAGATCCGTCCACGCAACCCTGATACTCCGGACTCACCAAATCACTCATATTAATGCTGCTCTTCCAAAAAACAAACATGTTTACGTGTAAAAATCCAAAGAAGAGTCATAAGATCCTTTGTGGAACAGATATCCTCGCGCAAACGACTTTAACAGATTTTCCGTTTAACTTCACTGGCCAGAAGACAAAGAAATTTGTACGACAAACCGTCGAACCGAGATCGCGTATAAGCTATAGTACTGTTGCTGTTGAAGTCGTGTTGATATTAAGCGATGTGGCATAAGGTAAAGCATTTCTCTCAGGTCACTTTCTTTCTTTCTTGTTATTGAGTCAACAAGGGG
>NC_133364.1:26591717-26669828 GCF_049309525.1 Garra rufa
AAAACACAGACAGCGTGCCCCAATTAAGAACCAGAAACATTAAAGTTCTGATGGAGAGGGAAACCACCAGAGGGGTGCAGAGCTGGAGACTTCCACGGCAAATCAGGGGACCACGGGGAATCAGGAGACCACGGTGGAATCACTGGATCAGGCGACTGGCGAGCTGGCAGAGCTGAAAACTATGGCGGAGCCAGAAGAGATGAGGACCAAGGCTAAAGGCTCGTTCACACCAAAAGCGATAACGATACACTAGTGAACAATAACTGTCTGTTTTTGTTGCATTTAAATGACTTCAACCAGTAGATGTCCTTAGCATGCACGTTTCAAGCGCATCTAAACAATGAATCTAACGTACACTATCACTATCTAACATAGTCAGTGTAGTGGTATAAAAACAATGCAATGACTCCAAGGCTGAATTGGAATCTGGGAGAGCTTTAATGGACAACGACACCTCAGATAAGGAAGTGTGTGCAGCTCAGACACACAAGATGGCGGTACCCATCACAGGAAACACAGATGACAGTATAGGTAGTATCTCTGGGACCACCGGAGCAAGGACTACCAGGCTTGGATCCTCTGTGATCACTAAAGCAGAGACCAACAAGCTTGGGACCTTTAGGACCTCCGGTCCCTGACGCTGAGATCACCAGACTTGGAACCCACCAGGCTCTTATTTACATTGCGTCTACACTTACACTTATAATGAAATGATTGATGCTGAACACAACACCTGAATGAAAACTCGATTTGAGGGGTGAGTAGATTCTAACTTTAAAACCTCTGATTGGCTGGTGTGTTTAAGAAATCAACAGCTATGTCTTTGATTGGCTACATTGCTATACACTGCGAAAACAGGTTGAAAAAGAAACTGATCTCCAGAGCGTAAACCATAGCGCACTGGGATACTTTGCCAAATCTGCAATGAAATGCTATTATTACAGCTTTACCTGAGGGTGTTATTGATTTTGTTTGAGGGTGCTTAGCACCTTCTAGCACCCCCATAGAACTGGCCTGACCACCAGACTTATGAACACCAGAGAGCCCTGGGACAACCAGACTTGGGAAATGTGGACAACGTCACCTCAGACGAGGAAGTGTGTGCAGCCCAGACATACAAGATGGCGGTAACCATCACAGGAAGCACAGATGACAAAGGTAGTACCTTAGCAGAGACCACTGGGCTTGGGACCTTCAGGACTACTGGTCCCTGTCACTGAGATCACCCAACTTGGGACCACTGGTCTAGGGAGTGCTGGAACTGCCAAGCTAGGGGAAGTTGGGACAACTGGACTTAGGGAGCGTAAGAATCAACAAGTTAGGGAGCACTGGGACCACTGGACTTATGACCACCAGGCTAGACAGTCCTGGGACAACCAGACTTGGGAGCATTGAGACCACAGGTCTAGGGGGTGCTGTGCTGGGACCACTGGACTTGGGAGCACTAAAACCACCAGGCTAAGGAGCACTGGGAGCACTGGGACCACCAGACTTGGGACTACTGAGCTAGGGAACGCTATGGTGGAACAACCAGGCTAGATTTCTCCCTTAGAATTGTAGTGAGGAGCGAGAATGGGGGCCACCACAGGCTAAAAAATGCTGGGGCTCAATGGGGAGCATGGATGTATTCCACAGTGTAGGGCAGGGGTAGTCCTAGAGAGCCACTGTCCTGCAGAGTTTAGCTTCAACCCTGAAAAAAAAACACCTGCCTATAGCCCCAGTAATCCTGAAGACATTGATTAGCTTGTTCAGGTGTGTTTGATTAAGTTTGGAGCTGTACTCTGCAGGACAGTGGCTGTTTAGGACTGAACTTGCCTACCCCTGGGGGAGAGGCAGATTATCATAGCTTAATTAATGAACTGATCCAATTTGCAGTCACATCTGCCTCCTAGCAGACAAGACTTAACAGGCTCATTGAGCCCAAAATGATATAAGTCCTTAAAGGCTTTCTCCTCCCAGTCCACAAAGCTGGCAGGAGCACAAAAGCACTCGGTATAGTTCTCAGTGGAGTCTCTACCCGCCAAAGGCACGCAAACTAATCTGCTGGATCCATGGGCAGTGATAAGGTCTTCTGGAACATTTGGCATCTCAGGAACAAGGAAAAGCAAGATCCGATTGCAGATCATGATTTATTAAAGAAAATAACAAAATACAAGAAACAGAAATCCAAGGAACAAAGAACAATCTGAGCAAGCCAACAAATCATACAAAAACGGACATGACATGAACATAACCACAGGAAACTCTAGAGCTTACTTCTAAACACAGGGGTAAAAGACAAGGAACTACTAATAAGTGGGAAACTGGAACTGAAAATCTTACTGACCCTACTTACCTTTTTAAGGATTACAAACACATGTAAGTGAGTTATTAGTATTTACAGGATATAGTAATAAGATAAATAATAAATAATCCCAGTAATAACCCCAGGCCCTAAAATATATTATGAAATACATATTCCTTACAACCCATGTAGGTCTTATGACTACCAGTAGGCACATACCATCATTGCATTTTGGAAATATTTCCTCCCTCCATAGAGACCTCTGGCTAAAAGAGGCACCCTACTGTCA
Source organism: Garra rufa (assembly GCF_049309525.1). Classification (NCBI taxonomy): domain Eukaryota; kingdom Metazoa; phylum Chordata; class Actinopteri; order Cypriniformes; family Cyprinidae; genus Garra; species Garra rufa. Next base: position 26,594,291 of record NC_133364.1, read on the forward strand.
GAGAAGAACATGAAACAAATAGACTGTGTGTATAATAAACCTGCTTTTAATTGCTGATATTGGTGTGATGTTGTGGATAAATAAACTAGATAAGGTTTTCATTTGACTTAAAGAACCAGAATTACCTCTAATATAAACACATTAAAGTATTGATGACTTAAGGAGGTTTTGAAGAACTGATGATACAAAATATAATAAAAGAAAGTGGCTCCAAATAAGGCTTTCATTTTAACAACTGTTAATCATATCTTAATCAAAATGAACAGGATAGATAAAAGTAATTTTAAGGATCTCCTCAGGTAACAACTGCACATTTTTACAGTGTAGTTGCAAATCCAGAACCTGATATTTGGAAAATCATTGTAAAACCGATTTGTGTTATGGAAATTTTTATACATGTACTTTTCTGAAGGCCTGTATACCAAAGTATCAGCTAGCAGATAATGTCCAGAGCTAATTTCCCTAGGCAAAACTTTCAATACTATACCACAGCATGGAGAGGATAAAGTATTGACCCACATTGTCTATCTCCTCTCGCAAGGTCGCTGCTCCAGCAGTGGTAATCTGTCCCTGGACGTGCTTGTCACAGTCTCCTCTTGTAGATTAAGCTCAAGGCATGAACCATCTGTTACTGCAACATCACTAAGTGGAAGCCTGCGCTTATTAGATGAGAGCAGCTTCTTTTTTTCTTTTTGGCTGAACAAGGAATTTCACCTTGTTTGTGTACATAGTGACCTACATGAATGTGTGAGTGGGTTAGAGTGTTGATGGTGTTGCCTGATAAACTAAGCCCTGTTTCTGCACCAATGCTTTTTTTATTTATTTATTTTGCTCTAGTGGAGCAGTACTTTACAGTTCATATTGATGTCAATTTAAATTCAGCACAGCAATAAATACTGTTACCACAGGATGGCAATGGAGGACAAGATGAGCATTGGATTTTTATGTCTGAAATAGATTGCAATTTCTAAACAGTAAGTTTTTGCATTCATTTTTTTTTTTAAAAGGGCTTTATTAATTAATACAAATAATGAATTGCTTTTTACATTAATTTGCAATTAGACACACTGTAATATTTATTACATAAAACTGTGAAACATTTCTAGGTAACATAATGGCTTCTAAATTAACAACTAAAAATTCAATTCAGATGAAAAAAAAAAATAGTTTAAAAATTAGTATACAAGTTTTAAGATGAGGTATAAACAGACTATTATGATTATAACTTGTTATAACTTTTTTTAGCCTACACTGTCATATTCATATAATAGCTAGTCATATTTTTTTAAAACAAAAGTTATACTTACTTTAGTTATTTTGTTTTGATGACTATCATGACTCAACTGAACTTTAATATTTTTAAAACTCAAAACATGATTTTAAATATTTTTTTCCTGTAGTTTTCATTGTGAAATGTTGTGTTTCAGATCTACATAATGTCACAAAAATATGACTGTTGTAGAAACGATATAGCTGACTGAAAGAAAATTGTAAATTAAATGATAGAAACGATGTGTGTTTCTTTCTTTTTGACTTTTAATATAAACAAAATCATAACTTTGGATTATACTTATAAACATATGTAAAAAGACACTCCAAATCTAAAACGGTCAATGGTTTTTGCGTAAGTGTGAAGAAATAATCAAATAGATGATCAAGATGGAAAAACAAGCGAGGTTGCAACAGCAGCCCCCTCTTGTTTACACTGTCTGTGTATCAAACCCCAGTAAGTTGTCTACATAGAGAGCATTTCATTAGCATTTCTACCACGTCTTCGCACAGCATTTTTGGCCATCTAAATGCCTAAAGCGGCCAAAACCGATGCATGCGTCAATGATGCCCAAAAGTGCTGTACGCGCCTGTGAATGGCCAATACTGTCCATGCAGGCGGCTCGCAATGTTTTTAAGACACAGCCATGAGTTTCCCCACACGAGGGAGGCGGAGGCTCGGGCCCATTTCTATTTATAATGGGCTGAACAAATTTTGCAACTGTAAAGGTCAATGAAGGAGTCGGCTTGAAAATAATCTGTAGATGTTGAGACATGCGCAGATGCGGGATGATGCCATATTGGACACACACATACACACACCGCTCCTGCTTCAACCAGAACACCGGATCACTCAATTCAGATAGACGGAAAAAACTCGCATAAGGTAAAAACTACGTTATCAACATGAACTTCATTCTGTAATAGTGATCGTGACCGACACGGAGTCGCGCTTGTTTGCGCGAATTTCCGCGTCCAGCCGCTTTTTCCTCGTTAAAAACATTTGGAGGTTGTTCGTAACAGTCTGAAATACACAGAAGCGTCTGCGTAAGAGTTGATAAAACGGTCCGAAAAATAAAGTAACCTTATTTATACATGACACGAATGTCGAGCGACCGCACTTTCGATTCTGCCGATAAATATATTTACGATCCGAAGAGGCGCGCGCCGGGAATGTCGTTGAAAAATAACGTTTATGTAACAAGCGATATTTTCGTGTCGTGCTCTTCCTCAAAGCGACTCTCGCTCTCTTACTATTGACTTTATTTTCAAACTGCCATTTGACCTCCTTTCGATTTCAAAGGACACAACGTTCAGGCGTAAATATCAACACTTAAGTTTACATATTCGGGCGGTGTTTATATAAATGTTTTTCAACGTCACGAACCGGTCGGTGTACGTGATTCAGGTGCGCAGAATATGAGCCCAAATCCTCGTTCCTCATGTGTCAAATCCACTTTCAACATGGCGGGTTAAGGTGTGTTAAAACTGCCATGCAAAATCTTTGAAGAAGGAAAAAATAAAACCGCACTGCGTACGCATCCAGTTTTCGTTTCTTTCGCTGCACCTGGACGTGCTTTAATCAATTAAATTTAAAGTTGTCGTTTGCCGACGTCGGTGGAGTTTTTTTCCGCTGCAATACTTTTAGAGTGTGTAAAGTACAGTAGTGTATCACACATGCTCACACAATATTTCCTGTTTCGTTTTGTGTACTCTTCAGTGTGCAGACTGACAGATCTATAATTTTAATGGGATATTATACTTTATAATCAAACGTTTCCACAGTTTCAAAAAGATATTTAATAAACGTTACACGCTTTGACCAATGAACAAACCATCGCTTTCCTACAAATCAATTATGATGATTTTTGAATTAAAAGTGATTCATTTTCGGCAAAATGCGAGTAGCCATTTATTTGATTAACCTTTGTATTAGGGGATGTCGCTGTAAATCCATGAGGTTTTATCTATACGGGCGGATTAAACTGATGACAGTAATGAAAGGGAAATGGAGTCACGCGTTTGGAGATGATATGTGATGGACAACTAATTTTTTTTTCTCGTTAATTCTCTGTCTGACCTGAAAGAGATGAATACGAATAAGTCTCTTCATGTCTACGCTTTAGCCTTTTTAGACTATCATATATGCATAGCAGGCCCATTTGTTTAATTAAACCGAAATAGAGACAACAGCTACAACACTTCAACTACGTTTATGAATCCAAATCAGCCTTGTGATGAAATTCGCTGAATCAGTCAGACTGCGTGTAAACCTTGATAAAGCTTGACATCTGAATCGATTGTGGCTTCACAGTTGAGCCAGAAAACATTTTTTCATTAAGGTAAAATCTAAGTGCAGAAGAACGAGACGAAAGCAGATACGACACCTGTCCAGCGCTTAGGGGTGAGGAAGATGAGGTTGACCCGCTAATTAAGGCCTGAACCCAAAAAGATAGTCAAAACAAAAGATAGGGGTCTTAAAAGTAGCCCACGTATTATATTTTACGTTTGAGGAGCCACAAAAGTTATCGAGTGAATATTGTCACTTGCGGGCAAACGCTAGCAAAGAGAAGTTGCTTTCCTCTGAGGAGTAACCATAGCAACAGTACGCAGCTTGAGCAAGTCTAGCATAAACAAAACGTGAGAAATACGTTTTAATTATTACAAAACGCATGCCGTTATAGGTGTACATATCAAAGCAGTGAAGAGAAATTATATTTTGGGCTGTGAGATTCACTTAAACGTTTTATGAATATTAGCTAGCTAAAATATAACTCGCACACATGTTGATTACGTAACATGTAAAGTACCAGTAAGCAATATTTAAAGCGTGGTAAACACACAAACGCTCTTAGATGTGCAGTGTGAGTGAGAGATATGCGATATGTCATAGGGTAATCAGATAGTTTACCCTCGGGTCGGACAGATCGGGTGACTGTCGTTGTTCTGTTGTGGATTGAATAATGCAATTTACATCCAGCCCATTGTGATGTAATGCCACTGAACGCAAATGTACGTGGCCTCCGATTCCTATTAGACAAACTTTCACAATTATGATGACTTGTTTGGGAAACTCCCTCTTCGTGTTGCTTTATAAACATCTTGAAGTGCAAGAATAGGGGATAGGTCATGCATATCCTACATCCTACACATATTATCAAGAAATATCCCTTTATAAGGTCAAAAAGTAGTTTTTACACAGAATGATGCCATGGGTATTTTTCTTTGGCTGGTAAAGAGAAAGCAAGGAACTGAATACTGCACCTTGATGTCATCATGTTGTGTTTTTGAGAAGTGATGTCATCCTATTTCAGCTCAAGGCTTTGTTTATAGTAATGCATAATGCTTTACTACTAAAAACAAGTTGAACGTCAACATCAGGTAGGCTATAAACATCCAAAATGACAGACAATTCATTTTATGTTTGTTTTAGTCCATTTGACTTGTCACCATCATCTTTGACTATCAACTTTTTTGTGAAGTAAATTCAAAGTGGATTAAATGTACTAATGAACTTAACACTACGTTGGCACTTAAATTGGCATTGCGGTTTACTGTGTAAAAAGGAAATTGATCTGAGAAAATGAGCAGCAATTTTACACTAATTTTCACACTTTAAAACATGCGAACGCTTGAAGACTTGTTTAATATGCGCATAAGGCACCAATAGAGAATTGGCCACACAGTTGTAATAGATGCTGCAGGCCTGCTTGAGTTCATAACATGCATTGGAGCATTTTTCAATTATGATAAATTAATAAATAACGCATTCAGTTGTATCCTACTCTTGCCGACCTTACACTCTTAAAAATGCCTTAAAAAAAGATGCTTTAAAAGGTTCCTCAAGCAATACCATAGAAGAACCATTTTTGGTTCATTCAGTCAAAGGTTCTTTAAACAACCATTTCGTTCTTACCTTTTTATAATCTGAAGAACCTTCTTAAACCTTCTTAAACATCTGAAGAACCTTTCTGTTTCACAAAAGGTTCTGTTTTGTGAAATAGAAAGGTTCTTCAGATGTTAAAGCTTCTTTATGGAACCATTTAGACAGAAAAGGTTCTTCTATGGCATTGTGAAGACCCTTTATTTTTAAGAGTGTTAGAGAAACCTTCACCATCCTAAACTGTTAAAAATAAAGGTTTCAAATGGATGTTTTTGCAGTGATGCCAAACATGTGAACAGTTTCTAAAAAAGACATTTGGAAGAACATTTTAAAATTCTAAAGAACCTTATTCGACTATAAAGAACCTTTTCTGCATTCGAAAGGTTCCATGGATGTTCAAGCTTCTTCATAGAACAATTGATGGCAATAAAGAACATTTATTTTTAAGCACTGCTTCATTCAGTTGTTTAATGTTCATATGTGACCCTGGACCACAAAACCAGTCTTAAGTCGATGGGGTATATTTGTAGCAATAGCCAAAAATACATTGTATGGGTCAAAATTATTGATTTTTCTTTTATGTCAAAAATCATTAGGAAATTAAGTAAAGATCATGTTACATTAAGATTTTTTGTAAAATTCCTACTGTAAACCTATCAAAATGTAATTTTTGATTAGTAATATGCATTGTTAAGAACTTAATTTGGACAACTTTAAGGGTTATTTTCTCAGTATTTTGATTTTTTTGCACCCTTAGATTCCAGATTTTCAAATAGACGTATCTCGGCCAAATATTGTCCTATCCTAACAAACTATACATCAATAGAAAGCTTATTTATTGAGCTTTCATATGATGCATATATCTCAGTTTTGTAAAATTTAACCTTATGACTGGTTTTGTGGTCCAGGGTCACATATTAGTATCTGTTTTGATAGTATCAATCCAGCAAGCTCTTTATTATCCCAGTCTTCTGATTCCACAGTTTATTCCCAACATTAGTAATTCAGGTTTCAGCTTTTAGTGATGACCCATGGTTTTATGCAATCCGAAACTTCTCCTAATTCATAATACAGATTAATTATTATTTTATTGTTTGCTGCTTTTACTATTGCTGTTGTCACTCTCAGTTATGTGGTGATTTTTTTTAAGAAGCTTGCTCTTTTTACTCAATACCATTATTGAGAATCTGATGTGCATGTATAATTGAAAACTTGAATTTATTGGCTTCGCTGTCAGTTCAAAATATTGTTTTAATGGAGCTATTCTCTTGCCTTAAGCATTTCCCATATTCCTGATATATAGACTTTTCTCGAAAACATTAGGCAAATAAGGCAAGTAGTCAAATCATGGAAAAAAAACAACTGTGTGCTGTGGGTAACAATTAAACTTGTGTTGTTTTTTTAACTGAGCCAATAAATGTATTGCAACCTTCTAAACTAAACATTAGACAGATTAACACGCAGCTTGCCTTGACAATTCCTCTCACCAACTTCAGTGATTAAAATGGATTATTAAATGTGTCTCAGACTGAGAAAGGCCAGAGCCATTTATTTTAATAAGAAAAGCAATGCTACATTGTGCTCCGATAATCCTTTAATTCCCCTTCCACAATTTAACAAGTCCTGGATTAGAGCGAGAGAGGGCATCTGGCTCAGTATGAGCTAATCGATAGTACGGCCTGCCTAAAATCTGGATTTACTCTGAAACAGCCCACATCGTAGATAGGCTTGATAACTCATTTTAATCCCACATCTTCAATCTGGAGGTGTCTTTCCACCTCCAGTCCCAACTGCGTTGGTTAAACCACGACGAACCCACAATCAATCCAAATGACAGCAGCAATGAATATAAAATATTTGTTTGTCATTCAAACATGACTCATTTGCTATGAAAAAATTTTGCCAACAAAAACGAACCTCAGATTATTAGATTGCTTTGTACACAAATAATCATTTATTTCCTAATTTTTGCTAGCCCAGTTTGTGAAAAATGGATCACATTTCTGTCTGACAGCAATTTGGATGCAAAACACCTTTTCTACATTTTAAACCCACAATACTGTAAGTCACAGCGAATCCTTGTCATGTAAATTTCCGCTTTGATTCTCGTCTTTCGTGACCGGGTTAGTGCGGAACACCCCCAGAAATATCTCCCAAATGAGTGACAGAAGCATAATAATTTTCTTTGGAATTGGTCTGCTCTGTTTATAACAAACAAATGTGTGCACACAAATACACACATAACGATACACTGTCATCATGGCAAATATTGAGTGAGTCATTTGCAAGGAAGTGGTTTCGGTGTTAAAGTGCACTTCTCATTCTTAGTTCCATCTGAAACCAGAACTTCAATAGAAGAAAGATACTTTAGTGTCACAATGTATGCATTATTTATTGCTCTTCACTCCGAAGTATAGAGGTTTCTTAATGGTTTTTTGGAGTACCTTCAAATAAGTTTTTTCATATGAAGAATCAGTCTGCTTGTATAGTGTTCTCGAGTTGTGAAAATAAATGGAAATGAAGGAATGGATTGATGGGAATGTTCATCAGGTCAGATATTGGTTTCTGGCTAATTTTTTTTTCTGTAGAAAGATTGAGCAATGAATTGAATGAACCTAGAGTTGAGGTCAAAAATTTACATACACCTTGCAGACACCTTGCATGTCAATCATTTTACCAAATAAGAGGTTCCCAATTCTGTGTTGTTACCTAAGTGATCCACAGCTGTTTTTTTTTTTTGTTTAGTGATAGTTGTTCATGAGTTTTTTGAACAGTTAAACTGGTTCAAAAAAATCCTTCAGGTCCCACAATTTCTTTGGTTTTTCAGCATTTTTGTCTATTTGAACTCTTTTCAACAATGACTGTATGATTTTGAGATCCATCTTTTCCCACTGAGGACAACTGAGGGACTCTTATGCAACTATTGCAGGAAGTTCAAATGCTCGCTATGCATTAAGAGCCAGGGTGTAAACTTTTGAACAATATGAAGATGTGTACATTTTCCTTATTTTGCCCTTCAGAAGCTACAAAGGAACTTTCATGTTTCCCAGAAGACAAATAAGTTAAATTTACCCTGATCTTTAAATTCAAAAAGTTGCATTGTGTTTCAATTTGGAACATCAGTGGGCGTTTGAACCTTCTGAAATAGTTGCATATGAGCCCTCAGTTGTCCTCAGTGTGAAAAGATGATCTCAAAATCATACAGTCATTGTTGGAAAGGGTTCAAATACACAGAAATGCTGAAAAACCAAATAATTTGTGGGACCTAAAGGATTTTTTTAGGGAACAGTGAACGGTTTAACTTTATTATGAACAACTATCACAAAACTAAAAAAATGTATGATCCCTCCTATTTTGGCAAAAGATTTAACATTTTGCAGATTCTGCAAGGTGTATATAAACTTTTGACCTCAACCATATGTGATTTACTAGTATTAATAGAAAAGTTCACTTCCACAATAAAAAATTCCTGATAATTTAATCACCCCCATCTCATCCAAGATGTTCATATCTTTCTTTCTTCAGTGGCAAAGAAATTAAGTTTTTTAAAGAAAACATTCAAACCATTGGCCACTATTGAAGTCCTCAAATTTTTCTCAAAACCATTAATTTCTTTACGTTTGAAGACAGAAAGACATAAACATCTTGGATGAAATGCGAGTGAGCAAATTATCAGGGATTTTTTATTCGGGAAGTGAACTTCTTTAAGTGTAGCATGAGCAAACAAAGCATGTTTAGTATTCTTTTTTTTTTATTCAAAGAAATACTACACTCTTAAAAATAAAAGTGCTTCACGATGCCATAGAAGAACCTTTTTTGTCTAAACGGTTCCATAAGGAAGCTTTAACAACTGAAGAACCTTTCTGTTTCACAAAAGGTTCTTTGTGGTAAAGAAGGTTCTTCAGATTATAAAAAAGAAAGAGATGGTTCTTTAAATAACCTTTGACTGAATGGTTCTTTGTGAAACCAAACATGGTTCTTCTATGGCATCACTTGAAGAACCTTTTGAAGCACCTTTATTTTTAAGAGTATAACATGTGTTAAAGCATCACAGACTCCTGTTTAGTTTTAAAGGCAGTAGAAGTAGAGATAACTACTGTAAAGCATGCTCTTTTTGAAGACATCAGTGTTTGAAGCATGCAGTCATTATCATCAATGCAATCATCAGCTTTTCACATACTGGGGACTGTAATGATATCATCAGTGCAGAGGATCCAAATCCCAGCCTAAAGAAGAGCAGAACAGACCTTTACACCAACAGTACTATCTGAAATTACTGCAAGATTGTAAAATGCTCTATTTGCTCAGCCTTTCTGTTTGAAGCTCTCATTGTTAACCTAGTGAACAATCCAACATTTCTATACACTCTTAAAAATAAAGGTGCTTCACGATGCCATAGAAGAACCTCTTATGTCTAAATGGTTCCTTAAAGAACCTTAAACATCTGAAGAAACTTTCTGTTGCAAAAGAAGGTTCTTCAGATTATCAAAAGGTAAGAAAGAAATGGTTCTTCAAAGAACCTTTGACTGAATGGTTCTTAGTGGAACCAAAAATGGTTCTTCTATGGCAACGCTGTGAAGAACCTTTTAAAGCCCCTTTATTTTTAAGAGTGTAGACCATAGTTGGAGTAGATACTGTATTTGATTTGATGTGAATGAACAATTGCATGAACAGTATTTTGTTTTAGTGTATGATTCCTCACATTTATTTATGTTTAACTGCTGTATAATTGGCAGCTAGTCTTTGCTACCATGGTAAAATATTATGAATAGATGTGTTCATTTGTACAAAAATAAAAGAAAAGTAAAGAAATATGGAAGTTCCCTCCATCCTGTCCTTGGTTTTAGATGAATGATGGTTTTATCTTAAATCTTTTTTTTTTTTTTTTAATTTCATGAATAAGTTCTCAGATGTGCTCAGCATTGGGAAAAACACTCTAGACTCTCCCACGCATTTAATTTTTTTCTAAGTGAAACATCTGATGACTCATGACACAAATGGATTCATGTAAAACCAGAAATCTTTGGAGTATTTATTATAATAATAATGTGATTAGACTAGGTCTTTGGTCAAGCTAGTTAGCAGAAGAGAGAGAAAGAGTGTGGGAGTGATGGGAATGAATTTCTCATCAAAATGCGTCATTGCATTTAGTTATCAAACAGTCACTTGCAGATCTTTTTCAAGGCTTGAAACAAACTATATGCAAATAGTTGGAGATATAAAAAAACCAACACATTTTTTTTTGTCTGAAACAAGATATTCGATGAGAAAAATTTGGGGTGGAATTTGATTTAGTAAGAACCTAGACAGAAAGCAGTTTACTCACTTACATTGGGAACTGGGATATATTTTGGAACACAGTGACACATGAAACTGAGCTGGTTAGGAACATTTGCGATCATGTACTTGCACAGAATATGGTTCATCTGAATATCTAACCATTATACCGCCATGCCATACACTCTTAAAAAAAAAAAGATGCTTTAAAAGGTTCTTCAGAGCGATGCCACAGAGGAACCATTTTTTTGTGAAACAGAAAGGTTCTTCAGATGTTAAAGGTTCTTTATGGAACCGATTAGACCAAAAAGGTTGCACATACATACATTCTTACTCTGTCTCTTTTTCCTAGCAGGCATGGATTGTGTAGAGGAGGAGGTGGATTTTAACTGGGACGAGTACCTTGAAGAAACTGGAGCCACTGCCGCCCCTCACACTTTATTCAGACATGTGAGAACACATAGACAGAATCTCTCTCTCTCTCTCTCTCTCTCTCTCTCTCTCTCTCTTTATGTGTATAGTGCCATTCAAATGTTTGGGATCTGTATGATTTTTAATGTTTTTCAAAGAAGTTTCTTCTGCTCATCAAGGTTGCATTTACTTGATCAAAAATCCAGAAAAAACAGTAATATTGTGAAATATTATTTCAATGTAAAATAACAGTTTTCTATGTGAATATATTTTAAAATGTAACTTATTCCTGTGATGCAAAGCTGAATTTTTAGCATCATTTCTCCAGTCTTCAGTGTCATAATTATAATTATAATATGCTGAAAACAGTTGCTTAATAATTTTTTGGAACCATACTTTTTTCAGGATTCTTTAGTAAAAAGTTAAAAAGAACAGCATTTGTATACATTTTTTTAAACTATTATTAAAGGAGTAGTCCACTTTCAGAACAAAAATTTACAGATAATGTACTCACCCCCTTGTCATCCAAGATGTTAATGTCTTTTTTTATTCAGTCCTAAGGAAATTATGTTTTTTTGAGAAACATTTCAGGATTTATCTCCATATAATGGACTTCTATGGTGCACCCGAGATTGAACTTACAAAATGCAGTTTAAATGCAGCTTCAAAGGAGCTCTAAATGATCCCAGCTGAGGAAGAAGGGTCTTATCTAGCAAAACGATTGGTTATTGTCTAAAAACATTTACAATTTATATACTTTTTAATCTCAACAGAGTACACACAGAGCTAGACAAAATGAGCATTTGAGGTTAAAAAGTATATAAACTGTCATTTTTATTAGAAACTAACCAATCGTTTTGCTAGATAAGACCCTTCTTTCCTCGGCTGTGATCGTTGAAAGCCATTTTAAGCTGCATTTTGTAAGTTCAAACTCGGGGGGCACCATAGAAGTCCATTATATGGAGAGATATCCTGAAATGGTTTTCTCAAAAAAAATAATTTCCTTACGACTGAAGAAAGAAAGACATGAACATCTTGGATGACAAGGGGGTAAGCACATTATCTGTAAATTTTTGTTCTGAAAGTGAACTACTCCTTTAAAAGTTTGTGGTCAGTACATTTTTATTCTTTCTTTTATGAAAGAAGTGAAAATTTTTATTCAGCAAGGATGTGTTAAATTGATAAAAAGTGATAGAAAAGACATATATTGTTAGAAAAGATTTCTATTTTGAATAAATGCTGTCGTTTTGAACTATTTATTAATCAAAAAAACCTTGAAAAAAGATATCACAGGTCTAAAATGAATAAATAAATAAATACACAGCACAACTTTTTCCAACATTGATAATAAAAGTAATAAATCAGCATATTAGAATGATTTCTGAAGGATCATTTGACACTGAAGACTGGAGTAATGGCTGATGAAAATTCAGCTTTGCATCAAATGAATAAAATATATTTTAAAATATATTAAAATAAAAAACCATTACGTTAATTATATTTCAAAATGTTACAGTTTTTTCTGTAGTTACGATCAAGGAAATCCAGCCTTGATGAGCATAGGAGAAAAAACATAAAAAATATTACTGATCCCAAACATTTGAACGGCATATATATAAGTATCTTATGCTCACCAATATTTACTTTAAATATTACTTTAAAATATAATTTATTTACTCCAGTCTTCAGTGTCCCATACTCGTTCAAAAATCATTTTAATATGCTGATTTATTATCAATGTTGAGCTGCTTAATATTTTTTGGGAACCTGTGATACTTTTTTTTGAAAATTCTTTAATTTAAAAAGGTTTAAAAGAACAGCATTTATTTAAAATAGAAATATTTAGTAACAATTTAAACTACTATTTAAACGTTTATAAAGTAAATTTGTATCTGTTTCTCTTTTTTTATTAAGAAATTGATACTTTTATTCAGTAAGGATGTGTTAAATTGATAAACAGTGATAGCAAAGAATTAAATTGTTAGAAAAGATTTCTATTTGGAATAAATTCTGTTCTTTTTAATTTTATTCATCAAAGAATCCTGAAAAAAAAAGAATCACAGGTTACAAAATATATTAAGCAGCACAACTGTTTCCAACATAATAAAAGTAATAAATCAGCATATTAGAATGATTTCTGAAGGATCATGTGACACTGAAGAGTGGCGTAATGATGCTGAAAATTTTGCTTTGCATCACAGGAATAAATTATATTTAAAAAATAAAAAAACAATATTTTAAACTAATGATATTTCAAAATATTACTGTTTTTTCAGTATTTTGATTAAGTAAATACAGCCTAAATGCAGAGAATTCCATAAAAAACATTAAAAAAATCTTACAGATCCCAAACCTCTGAATTTTCTGTATTTTGGATCAAGTAAATGCAGTCTTGATGAGCATAACAGAAAAACAAAACAAAACATAAAAACACAAAAAATCCCAAATGTCTGAATGGCATATATATATAAATATGTATCTTATGCTGACCAATATTTACTTTCAAATATAATTTATTTACTCCAGTCTTCAGTGCCACATAATCCTTCAGAAATCATTTTAAAATGCTGATTTATTATCAATATTGAGCTGCTTTATATAATTTTTGTAACCTGTCATACTTTTTTCTTTAATTTAAAATGGTTAAAAAGGTTAAAGTAGAAATATTTTGTAACAATTTAAACTACTATTTAAACGTTTGTGGTTAGTAAATTTGCTTTCTTTTTAATATGCTGATTTATTATTAATGTTAAGTCTGTGATATCACTTATATATATATATATATATATTTTTTTTTTTTATATATATATATATATATATATATAATGATATTCATTACTGTTCAAAAATTTGGGGTCAGTATTTAATTTTTTTCTTACTTTTATTTAAAAAAGAATATGTAAAATGTTTAAAAAAATAGGTCTATTTTGAATAAATGTTTTTTTTTTTATGTTTTATGTTTTGTTAATCAAAAAATTCGGAAAAAGTATCACAGGTTCCAAAAAACATTAAGCAACACATGTTTCCTGCATTGCTAATAAATTTGCATAACAGAATGATTTCTAAAAGATCATGTGACACTGAAGACTGGAGTAATGACTGCAGAAAAATTCAGTTTTGCCAGCACGGAAATGTTAAAGTATATTAAAGCAGAAAATAGCCATTTTAAATTGTAATAATTTGAAATATTTGTAATTGTAAGTGATATAATATTTCACAATATTATTATTTTCACTGTATTTTTGGTCCAACAAATGCAGTTAACATTAACCTTACAGACCCCAAATGTTTGAATGAAAATATATTTTGTTGTTGTTTTAAGTGTTTTTTTTTTGCCACAGAGTTACTTTGCAAAAGCTAGAAAAAAGACTGATCCCTACATTGTAACATTGTGTAACATGTTTCACTTTAAAATCATGAGCAAGGTTAAAAATACAACCCAGAAAACATGAAATACAGGTTAGGTTTGGCATTGTGTTGGGTTGCTACTTGATGTCAAATGTCTTTAGCCTCTGCAAATCATTAATAATTATCAAGCACATTAACAAAATAGGAAGAGCGCAATTTAATTTTCGGTTAAAATTGATCACTCTGATTACTCAATGATGCAATATCAGCAGTATTTTATATGGTTATCACAGTTTTGAAGCCATATTCTAATAAGACTGATAACACTAATCTTACTGAACTTTACAGGTGGAGCTCAGTCTTCAGAGCAGCTTTCAGCCTGGAATGAAGCTTGAGGTAGCTAATAAGGGCAGTCTGGATACATATTGGGTGGCCACCATTATAACCACATGTGGTCAGTTGCTATTGTTACGCTACTGTGGCTATGGCGACGACCGCAAGGCTGACTTTTGGTGTGACGTCATGACAGCCGAACTTCATCCTGTCGGTTGGTGCGCTCAGAACGACAAAACGCTTCAGCCACCTGAAGGTAAGGCGCAAGTGCAAACTTAAACCAACGCACCTTTTAAGATACATGTCTATTCAAACACAAATAAAGCTCATGGTAAAACAGTCCCTCCTGTCTAAACAAATGACGCCCAAGCACAGGCAGACACACACAGTTCTTCTAATTAAGTAGATGAGTTAGTTTAAAAAAAAATCGACAGTGCCAATACTTATGCTAATCAAAAACTGTAATGTCTACAACAGCTGGAAAGCCTGAGACAGGCATTTCTCCCAAAGGTGGGAATGATTCTTTGGAACTGGAAGCAGGTTATCAGTGTTATTCAATAGACCATATCATTTCTTCATGAACTTTAACACGGATTTTCAATGTTTGCCCAAAAACAGCAATGATGAACAGTCACATTTCTTCATAATAATTCAGTGCTTGCTATATTGTGTGTGTTTATATTGGTAACACTTGCTGTTATTGTATCACTTTCAATTATTCAATTATCAATTATTGTTAGTAAAATAAGTTCTTAGTGTAGTATATAATCCAGAAGTATAGTTGACCACGGAGAATAAAATAGAATTAGAGTTGGATATTTGAAAAATGAAAACTGCCTCACGATTTACTCACTCTCAAGCTATCCTTGGTGTATATGACTCTTTCTTTCAGACGAATACAACTGGAGATATATTAAAAAATGTTCTGGCTCTTCCACCACTCTTAAAAATAAAGGTGCTTTAAAAAGGTTCTTCACAGTGATGCCATTAAGAGAACCATTTTTGGTTCCACAAAGAACCATTCTGTCAAAGGTTCTGTAAAGAACCATCTCTTTCTCAACTTTTTATAATCTGAAGAACCTTTCTTCGCCATAAAGAACATTTTGTGAAACTGAAAGGTTCTTCAGCTGTTAAAGGCTCTTTATAGAACCATTTAAACAAAAAAGGTTCTTCTATGGCATCATGAAGCACCTTTATTTTTAAGAGTGAAGCTTTAAAATGGGAGTGAATGGGTGTTTTTAAGTTGAATAAATTGCATCCACCCATCATAAAAAGTGCTCCACATGGCTCCACTGGGTTAATAAAAGCCATCTGGAGAAAATCGATGTGTTAAAACATTATAAACTGATGTTCTAGCGGTTCTCGTGAGAATCAAGTTTTGTTTACAGCAAAGAAAAACCAGTCTCCTCTTGTCTTATTTCGAAATCCTCGAAATCCTTTGACATTTTTTTTGTTTTTTTTAACAAATCCTTGTTTTGTACTTTTCATTCACTTCTCACCAGAGCTTATGCTACACTCTTAAAAATAAAGGTTCTTTATTGGCATCAATGGTTCTATGAAGAACCTTTAACATCCATTGAAACTTTCAAATGCAGAAAAGGTTCTTTATAGTCGAAAAAGGTGCTTTAGGTCAGTGTTTTTCAACCACTGTGCCGCGGTACACTAGTGTGCCGTGAGAGATCGTCAGGTGTGCCGTGGGATATTATTCAATTTCACCTAATTGGTCTATTTAATACAGCAGTTAAATAAACAAGAAGTTATTATTAAGTGACTTACATTGACTGACTACAACACTATTGCCTGATTTAGCTCTATTTCTTCGTCAAACGTCGAACAATCTGAAACAAGTCACAACTGCGCGCATCTCCATTCAAACACAGTGGTGTTTCGTTTATGAATGAAACGTGCGTTTTTAAACGAATCTAGTGAAATGATTCACTTTCCCATTCATAAAGACAGTCACTTGCTTTGTTCCCGAATGAACCATCCGTTCAAACGAATCAAATGAACGATATGATTCAGTAATTAAATCAGTGTCTTGCCGCCACCTGCTGGCAGATCTGTTCAGTTTTTTTAATTTCTGTAGTCATAATTTTATATTAAAAACATTAATCACAACATGAATTTATGATTTTGATTGCATTCATTTCACATCTGAGCTTTATTAAACAAATGAAAGGATAAAAACAAAGGTAAAAAACAAAATTCCCCTGTAAATCACTTTGAGGAGTCAAATAGCACCTCGTAATAGGAAGGCTAATTTTTTTTTTTTAATCAGAGTTTTGATTATTGGTTAGACTGTGCCCCTATTTTTTTTAAAGTTAGGAGCACAAGTGCTCCTAGCAAGAAAAGTAAGTATAGAGCCCTGAGCCATTTTTTTATTTATATTGTCAGACAGCTAAAACATTTTACAAAATGTGTTAAATCAGCTGCACAAAGGGATTGGCATGCTGAAAAGATTTGTCTATTCTTATTTTTGTTGAATGATAAATATAGCCTACTTAAAAATCATCATATTACAGTTCCTTTTTTTTAAGAATTGTATATATTCTATTAATATTAATAATATTGTATTCTATTGATGTTGATTTTGATAGTAATATTCTAATCTGTATTCTACCTCAATTGATCATTGTTTGGAAAATATGTCTTGTTCTGACAATAAACCATAAATAATAATTAACTATCTGGTTTTTCTTTCATTAAGGAGAAAAAATCTGCCTTTAATATTGATAGATATAAAGATTTGACATTTATCGTAATAATTATCGATATCGACTGATATGAAAAATATTATCGTGATACATTTTTTTTGCCATATCGCCCAGCCCTAATAGGCTACAGAGTTTCATTTTTTTACAGTTTCGATTGTTGGTGTGCCTTGTGATTTTTTTTCAATTAAAAATGTACCTTGGCTCAAAAAAGGTTGAAAAACACTGCTTTAGGTTTTTAAAATGTGCTTCAAAATGGTTCTTTTAGGAACAAAAAAATTCCAAAATTCTGGAACAAATGCATCGATTCAATTCAGAAGGCTTTTATTAACCCGCCGGCGCCAATGTGGAGTACTTTTAATAATGAATGGATGCACTTTATAGGACTTCAAAATCTCAACAGCCGTTCACTGCCATTATAAAGCTTAGAAGAGCCAGGACATTTTTTAATATAACTCCAACTGTATTCGTCTGAAAGAAGAAGCCTAGGGTGGCTTGAGGGTAAAAAAAAAAATGGGGTAATTTTCAATTTTGGGTGAACCTTGTAATATTAGAAATTGTAGAGATGTATTCAACTCAAGATTAGAAGAACAGGACAATTGTGGGTACTGAAATAAACATCTACTGGGCCAGAAATGAAGTATTATTTAAAACAAATCATTATTAAAAAGCTATATATTTTATTTAATTATCATTCAGCACATTGTTTTATGCAATTGCTATAAAAACAGGTCTGCAGAACTCATGGTACTTAACAAAATTATATGCTCAGTACAATATTTCATTGCCACAAGTACAATTTCTATATAAATATTTCCAAAAACCCATATCCAGCAGTCACAAACAAGTGGAAAAAAATAAATAAATTAATTTGTCAAAGGTAGCGGCACCTAAACACATGCGTATTTATATCTGATCTAAGCCTACAGGCCACAGTCATGACCATTTTAGGGTTGGGGCCTTCATTGTGGTACTGTGGTGTAACAGCATTTCGCTGTTTGCCTGCTCTGCATCCTACAACAGATTTGAGATCTGAACCCTTGAACATGCGGTGCATGACTTCCACCTTAGGGTTACTGTCAAATATTTGCAATGCTTTCGGATGTATTGTATTTTATCACATCATTTAATCCGACATGCTGTGACATATGACTGGCTTAAAGACTTAAAATGTGTCAACAAACCAAACAGGTTGTAACAGGTAAACACAGAGCCTGTTAATGCCTTTTTCCTGTCAGAAACATTTGACCTGGTAAAATCATCGAAAATCATTATTTAGTGGATCCACTAATGTTTGACAATATCTCAATATCTTTCTGAACCACTCCACACTTCAGAGAAAGAGTATAATTTAATTTTTTTTAAAGAGTAACTAGCTAATTTGTTATACCTGTCCTAGAGGAATCTGACCATACCTGTTTTGCCCATATTTGAAGAGGTTGTTTTGACAGAAAAGGTTTTGAACCAGAAAGATAATCTTTGGAACAAAGTTCTCTGTTGTCAATTGCATGCCTGAAAGGTCAAGCAGCAATAACAGGCAATTCTGATCCCAGTTCTGGTAGAATATTACATAATAATGAAAAGTATACTGTGTTTTAACATGTCAGATTCAAGTTGGATTGGGAACACTGAATTTTAATAATTCTCAATATTACATAATAGTGTTCTGTCACAATGAATGGTTTTACAGGGATAGGCCTAGTTCAACCAAAAATGAGAATTCTGTCATTAATTATTCACCTTAATGCCATTCCAGTTTTATGACTTCCTGCATGGAACATCAAAGAAGTTATTTTGATTTGTATTCCCATATTTTTTGGGAATGTCTTTCTTTCTTCAGTCATAAAGAAATGGTGTTTTTTGAGGCAAACATTTCAGGATTTCTCTCCATATAATGGACTTCTATGGTGCCCCTGTGTTTGAACTTCCAAAATGGAGTTTAAATGCAGCTTCAAAGGGCTCTAAATGATCCCAGCCAAGGAAGAAGGGTCTTATCTAGCGAAACGATCGGTTATTTTCTAAAAACATTTACAATTTATATACTTTTTAATCTCAAACTCTCGTCTTGCCAAGCTAGACAAGACAAACATTTGAGGTGAAAAAGTATATCAATTGTAATTGTAATTTTTTTTTTTTTAGAAAATAACCCATCGTTTTGCTAGATAAGACCCTTTTTTCCTCAGCTGTGATCGTTTAGAGCCCTTTGAAGCTGCATTTTGGAAGTTCAAACTCAGGGGCACCATAGAAGTACATTATATGGAGAGAAATCCTGAAATGTTTTCCTCAAAAAGCACCATTTCTTTACGACTGAAGGGGGAAAGACATGAACATCTTGGATGACAAGGGGGTGAGTACATTGTCTGTAAATTCTTGTTCTGAAAGTGAACTACACCTTTAACAAATCCATTTATAAAATGGAAACAACAACAACAATAACAACAACAACAACAACCATGTATTCAGTTTGTTTTAGAATGATATGAGGGTAAATAAATGTTGATATTTAGTTCCCCCTCAGTCGAATCACTTCAACATTACATTGGGAACTCACTTGAGAGACCAATCATCTCTGAGCCTTATTCAAAAGGTCAATGAAAATTGGCGAGTGGCATTTGCATGCCAAGCCACTCCCCGTACATACGGGTATATAAGAGGGCGGCATGCAGCCAGTCATTCAGATTTTTGCTTCAGAGCCTTCATGCTCAAGCCGATATTGAAGAACAAATTGTTCCTGCGAGTTCACTCACTCTCTCCCCCGCTGGCGTGCGGCCGATCTAAAAGAGCATTTCTAAAAAGAGCATTTTGACGGCCGCCAGCGGGATCCTGCGGGCTGCCGTTTTCACGGCTTCAAGAAGCCTCTGCAAACCAGCGAGCAGCCTCATCTGGGTGCACAGTGGTGCCGCGCTCCCTGGGCAGACCGGGATAAAAGAGTGGATTTCTCACGGCTGTGGAAGACGTTCTTTTCAGAACGGCTTTCCGGCGTGCGCTTCTGGGTGCGGTAGTTTCCTCACTTCGCTGGAGGGACATGAGCGCTGCCTCACGTGCTTGAGAGCGCGCTGTGGCGACGTTCATGGATGGTTCGTACGTTCATTGCGAACGCGTGACCATGGTTACGCTGAAGTCCAGCCGCTCGTTTGCGAGCCGGCTCCCCTCGCTGTCCTCCCGCGGCAGGTCGCCAAGCCATCAATGCTTTTCGGCCGCCGTGATGAGACGCGAGGGGGACATTAAAAATGTGTGTGTGTGTGTGTGTGTGTATATATATATATATATATATATATATATATATATGTATATATATATATACACACACACACATATAATGTATATATGTGTATATATATAGAAATGGTGCAGAACGCACTGCCGGCTCTCAAAGCCCTGCAACCTTCTGCACCTCAGCGTAGCCCCGTTGAGTTCCCAGAGCAGTATGCTTCCCCGCACGCCGGGATGAGCGTCTCCTTTGGTGCTCCTCAGGAAGATGAGATGTCTATCGCTGCATCAGAGGGAGAGTCAGAAGGTGAGAAGGACGCCTTGGTGGCTCAGCGCCCCACGTGGTCGCTGCCCCATCTGAGGCGGACGCTGAAATCTTGGCTATGCTCCTCCGAGCCGCCAGGGGGATCGGTCTAGAGGTGCCCACAAAAAAAAAAAAAAAGTGATGCGCCTCCAGCCGCTCCCTCTAGGCTGGATGACTGGTTCCTGGGGAGGGCTCCCACGGCACCGCCGCGCCCTCCTCTGGTCCCTTTCTTCCCGGAGGTGCACGAGGAGCTGGTAAAAAAATGGCGGGCCCTTCTTTCATTTAAAAAAAAAATGAAGAGTTCCCCGAGTTCCCTTCCTGAGCAGCACTTACACTCCTCGGAACCGGACTCGGAGCCTCTTATCGCGAGCGCGGGGACCAGGGAAGAAGGTAACCACTGCTTAATGCAGTTAGACTCTTCTCGAGGACGTTTATCCTTCCTCCAGCCTGCCCCTCCAGCCGAGATGAAGTTAGGGTCTTACAGTCCCTACTTCAACGTGCCCAGAAAGAGTGGTGGGTTAATACCCATCCTGGATGGAGCTCTGTTTCTGTCCCTTCTCAGGCTGCCGTCCAAGACGCTCGCGACGATATGCATACAAGTATGCTTCCGTCTCCAGGGGTGGGTTGCAGCCATCAGCCTGAAGGGCACCCACTTGGCCGGTCCCTCTCTCCCCGCAGCCTTGTGTAGGTCACAGGAGTCCCCCTGTCCCCTCTTCGGCAGACAGGCATTCGCGTTCCCAACCGTCTCAGCGACTGGCTCCTTGTGGCCCACTCACGAGTTCTGGTGTGCGAATAGAGGGACCTGGTGCTTCAGCACCTCTGCCATCTAGTCCTTCAGGCCAACAGAGGGAAGAGCAAACTCTCCCTAGTACAGAGGATCTCTTTCCTCGGTTTGGAGCCGGACTCAGTCAACAGGACAGCCCACCTTACTACCAAGGGCGCGCAGTCAGTGCTGTAGTGCCTGGGATTATTCAGGCACAACACAGCGGTCCCTCTCAAAATATTGAGGCTCCTGGGGCACATGACAGCTCCAGCCGCTGAGCTTGTTTCATGTGAGACCACTTCAGCACGATCGAGTCCTGAGATGAGCATGGCATCTCGGCTCACTCCGGACTGGCGTTTTCCCACAGTGTTGCCAACTAGTCAGCCCATGGCTTACCACGGGTTGAGATGCCATGTGCAACGGGCACTTACAGTTCGTCCGCCATCTGCTCCTACGTGGCAGATATCGCTACGTGCCATTCACATGACACCAGGGAAGCTCAACCGTGCAGCCTGTTGGCTTCCACGGCAGTCCACCCACCCTGCAGAATGGCGACTCCACCCCGTGACAGTTCAGCTAGTTCGGAGCTATTTTCGGCAAGGCCCAGCTACATTTGCTCGCCTTTCCCGATTCCTCCCATTGCCAGTTGCTTTTTCTCAAAGTGGCACTGGCACGCAGCTGACCTCCGGGGCTCTAGTACGCCTTCTCCCCAGTGAGCCTCCTTGCACAGACCCTGTGCAAGACCAGGGAGGACGAGGAGTAAGTCTTGTCGGTTGCGCCACGGGAGTGGCCCACCCGGACTTAGGTCCCAGAACCCATTTCCCTCGCGGCAGCCCCTCCCTTGATGGGCACAGTTTGGCACCCGCACCTCGTTCCACGGAACCAGTATCCCTGGCTCCTGGACGAGATGCGTCAAACCTCTCCGGCCTTCCTCAGGCCGTGATAGAAACTATCACTCAGTCCCGAGCTCCCTCTACCAGGCAGACTTACGCACTGAGATGGGGTCTGTTCGTTGTCTGGTGTTCCTCTCGGGCAGAGGACCCACAGAGATGCACGATTGCAGTAGTGCTTTCCTTCCTGCAAAAGAAGTTGGAGCGCAGGCTGTCCCCTTCGACTCTCAAAGTGTACATTGCTGCCATCGCAGCGTATCATGATGCAGTAGATGGAACATCTCTTGGTTAGCACCAACTCATCGTGAGGTTCCTGAGAGGTGCAAGGAGGATTAATCCTCCCAGACCGCACCTCGTGCTCTCTTGGGATCTCTTTGTCGCCCTTCAAGGCCTGTGGGACATCCCATTCGAGCCACTGGTGTCAGTTGAGCTGAAAATTCTGTCGCTTAAGACAGCGCTCCTGACTGCGCTGGGTTCCATCAAGAGGGTAGGGGACCTACAAGCTTTCTTTGTCAGCGAAGCGTGCCTAGAGTTCGGGCCCGGCGATTCTCACGTTATCCTGAGACCCCGGCCCGGTTATGTGCCCAAGGTTCCCACCACAACTTTCCGCGATCAGGTGGTGAACCTGCAAGCTCTGCCCCCGGAGGAGGCAGACCCAGCTTTGGCAATATTGTGTCCAGTCCGTGTTTTACGCATATATGTAGACCGCACTCGACACTTTAGACGCACCGAGCAGCTCTTTGTCTGCTTGGAGGTCAGCAGAAAGGGAATGCTGTCTCCAAACAGAGGTTGGCTCATTGGGTGGTAGATGCCATCTCCCTGTCATACTTATACCAGGGACAGCCATGTCCCTTAGGTGTTCGTGCCCACTCCACACGGAGTGTTGCCTCATCCTATGCGTTGGCTCATGGCGCCTCACTAGCAGATATCTGTAGAGCTGCGGGCTGGGTGACACCGAATACCTTCACTAGGTTTTATAACCTTCGCGTAGAGGCCGTTTCCTCCCGTGTCCTAACATAAGGACTACAGGTGAGTGGGAGGGCGGCTGGTGTCGGCTTGCTGCGCCATTCCCACGAGGATCCGTGCACTATTTTCCCAGGATGTAGCCCCTTGGTGAACCCTGGGTCCTCCATGCCCCGCAGTCAGGTCTAGATGCGGAGTAGTTCCTGACTGTGCTCCTGCCGGGTCTCCTTCGCCCCGCAGGTTGTGGCAATATGTTTCAGTATTTTTCCAGTGGTCAACCAGAAGGCCTCTGTTTCCCTCGTATATGAATTATTTTTATTTCCACATGGAAAGATCTCATGTGCTCCGCCCCCCAACCCATGCTTCAGTACAACTGGCATTCCTGTGGGGTCCCCCACAATTGGCCCCCAGGACATTGGGAAGGTTACGTTAACACTCCCACCTGCTGGCACGTATACCTGTCGGCACGTGGGTTTGTGCGTAACGCGGCGTCAGGGTCGTGGCCTGTTCCATGGGTCTGTTCCCAATGTAACGTCGAAGTGATTCGACTGAGGGGGAACATCTAGGTTACGTAGGTAACCCTCGTTCCCTGAATGAAGGAACAGAGACGTTACATTCCCCTGCCACGACCCTGGCGTCGCGCTGACGCCGGCTCGATCTGGCTCTTCAGTGAAAACCTGAATGACTGGCTGCATGCCGCCCTCTTATATACCCGTATGTACGGGGAGTGGCTTGGCATGCAAATGCCACTCGCCAATTTTCATTGGCCTTTTGAATAAGGCTCAGAGATGATTGGTCTCTCAAGTGAGTTCCCAATGTAACGTCTCCGTTCCCTCCTTCAGGGAACGAGGGTTACCTACGTAACCTAGACGTTATTTTTTCTCCTTTAAAGGGAGAGTTCACCCAAAAATGAAATTTCTGTCATTATAGGAGATGTTCACTTCCAGAACAAAAATTTACAGATAATTACTCACCCCCTTGTCATCCAAGATGTTCATGTCTTTCTTTCTTAAGTCGTAAAGAAATTGTTTTTAAGGAAAATGTTTCAGGATTTCTCTCCATACAGTTCTATGGTGCCCCTTCTTATCTAGCAAAACGTTAGGGTATTTTCTAAAAAAAAAAAAAAAAATATATACTTTTCAAACTTAAATATTTGTTTTGTCTAGATCTGCGTGTGCTCTGTGCTTTCCGGTTCAGGTTCTTCTCCAGCTTCAAAATTGTTCTACATCACTGTTTTAACTTTTTTTGTAAAGGGTGTTTGATTTTGCACGTTCACTTTTTAAACACTGAGTTGGTTCTTCTGCAGTGATGTACACTCTTAAAAATAAAGGTGCTTCACGATGCCATAGAAGAACCTTTTCTGTCTAAATGGTTCAATAAAGAACCGTTAACATCTGAAGAACCTTTCTGTTTCACAAAAGGTTCTTTGTGGCAAAAGAAGGTTCTTCAGATTATCAAAGGTAAGAAAGAGATGTTTTTTTAAAGAACCTTTGACTGAATGGTTCTTTGTGCAACCAAAAATGGTTCTTCTATGGCAATGCTGTGAAGAACCTTTTAAAGCACCTTTATTTTTAAGAGTGTAGGATGATTTTGAAATTGGTGGAGAAAATGAGATGTGAGTTTTTCGACCTATACCTCAACTCTCTTGAACCGGAAAGCACAGACCACACACAGAGCTAAACAAGACAAGCATTTGAGGTTAAAAAGTATATAAATTGTAATTGTTTTTTAGAAAAATGATTGTTTCACTAGATAAGACCCTTCTTCCTTGGCCGGGATCATTTAGAGCTCTTTGAAGCTGCATTTAAACTGCATTTTGGACGTTCAAACTCACGGGCACCATAGAAGTCCATTATAAACACTAGTCCTATATGGAGATCCTAAAATCCTAAAATGTTTTCCTCAAAAAACATTACTTCTTTATGACTGAAGAAAGAAAGACTTGAACATCTTGGATGACAACGGGGGTGTGTACATTATCTGATATTATTTTCTGGAAGTGAACTTCTCCTTTGTTTACTCACCCTTTTGTCGTTCCACACCTACCCGGAACACAAATTAAATATTTTTGATGCATTCCAAAAGCTTTCTTACCCTGCATAGACAGAAACACAACTTTGTAGCGTCATAAAATTACGGTTGAATCACTGATGTCAGTGGACTATTTTAACAATGTCAGTAGGTTGCTGTCTACACAGGCTCAGAAAGCTCTTGGATTTCATCAAAAATATCTTAATTTGTGTTCAAATGATGAATGAAGGTCTTACAGGTTTGTAATGAAATGAGGATGAATAATCAATGACAGAATTTTATTTTTGGGTGAACTGTTCCTTTAAGGCCCTAAAGTGTGTGTCAGAAGCATATTCATATGTATTCATTCTCTTCTAACCTTACATTTCATATACTTGATTTCAGATAGTCGTGTGTTGCATTCTCATTATCACAAGATCATCTTAAAGGGATTTATTTTGTGATAACAACCAACTGACTGTACATTTTCCCACTTTTTACTTGAATGCATATCCTAACAATGAGGAAATTATGACATTGGTATTTTGTCATTTAAAATTGACTTGTTTAATACATCTTTCCATTATACATTAAAGGAACATCACAGGTTAAATACTCTACGGAATACAGTATGCATACCGTAAAATTCAACTTTATGGAAAGTATTTGTGGAGTGCTGTCAGTTACTACTGTAAATATTTTCATTTTCACTTTAGTTTGAAAAATGTACGGAATCCGCTGTCAATGTACAGTTGCCTCTAGGCTTCCACTCCAAGTATATTTTTGTGACCCTGGAGCACAAAACCAGTCTTAAGTAGCACATGTATATTTATAGCAATAGCCAAAAATACATTGTATGTCAAAATGATTGATTTTTTTTTTTATGCCAAAAATCATTAGGATATTAAGATCATGTTCCATGAAGATACTTAGTAAATTTTCAACCGTAAATATATCAAAGCTTAATTTTTGAATAGTAATATGCATTGCTAAGAACTTAAAGGTTGTACCAGCGATTTCAAGCCTGAAACATAAAGTGTCAAATTCAGCTGACCTTTCTTCACGATCCGCTCACTGCCTGCCCCATAAATCGACTGTAAAAAAAAAAAACGCGTCTCTCTGGTCAGCCTAGGGTCCGAGAAAAACAAACAGTGTTCCAACCAATCACCGTCAAGGGTTTGGTGTTATGGACTTTCGCTCCGCCTCCCTCACATCCCTGCACCAGTAGGAAAGTCCACAACACCAACCCCCTGACGCTGATTGGTTGGAACACTGTTTGTTTTTCTGTGGAAAGGTTGGTAGCACCGATTGTTTTTTTGGCATATCTCGGACCCTAGGCTGACCAGAGAGACGTGTTTTTTTTAGAGTCGATTTATGGGGCAGGCAGTGAGCGGATCGTGAAGAAAGGTCAGCTGAATTTGACACTTTATGTTTCAGGTTTGAAATCGCTGATACAACCTTTAATTTGGACAACTTTAAAGGCGATTTTCTTATTATTTTGACTTTCTTGCACACCCAGATTTCAGATTTAAAATAGTTGTATCTCTGCCAAATATTGTCCTATCCTAACAATTTATTCAGCTTTCAGATGATGTATAAATCTCAATTTTTATAAAATTGACCCTTATGACTGGTTTTGTGGCCATTAGTTTTTGTAAAAATATTTAATCTAGAACATTCCATTAAATAATAATAAACTTATAAGTGTAATAAGTGTACTTAATTAATTTTAATGTACTTAAGTATTTCAGTTAATAAATTTGCTTTAAAATTTTGACTTTATTTATGGTCATTTATTTATTTAAATATAAAGTTGCTCTTACTGTCAAGCAATCTGCCTGGGTTTTTTTAAGTATGTGTGTTTTCCGAAAAAACAGATAAAATCTGTGCTTGCATTTCTAAGATAAGATGCAGTCTGACACCATCAACAATCGCCAGAAACTCTGAAGCAAAATTCTGCTACAGAAAAATTATTTTAGTGGTTGAAATGATCTGCAAAATAGTGTTGTGATATTTAAGAATACAGGTGTTTCTGAAGAAGTGATTAAAATGGTTTGACTGGTGCCGTTTACGCTCTTGTGTTGACGTGGTGAAACAGGAAGTAGGGGCAGAACATACTACAGCACTCCTCCCCTCTTTATATAACACCCTACAACCTTCAGTTTACATCACAGCCTAGTAAACCACACAAAGCCACTTCCTTCTCAAATAAATAAAAATAAATAAGTAATGTATTACAATTAGCAACAAAAACAAACCATAATTTGCTACTTGCTATGAGAGGCTGATGGTATTTATACTGTTTAGAACTAAAAGGGCATTTTCATTCTAGAGATAATTTAATCAGACATTAACATTTTTGGATTTGTAAAAAACATTTAAAATCCTTACATACAGTACTTGTACAATACTTTTGAATCTTTGAACTGCAACATGTAATACTGCCATTTACATCAGAAATGGCGTTCTTTAGCATTTAATCAAGTGTTTTATGCAAAACTATTATCATCATCAGCCATTTACATTAGCTAAATTAATTTCATTAAGTGCCAGAAGATATATGACTAAATTAAATAACGTAAGTAAATGCCATTAATTAGGTTTTATAGTGTGTACAGAAGCTTAATTAAAAAAAAAAAAAAAAAAAAAGATGTGTAGGCGCAGCCAGTAATACTGTTTATTTTACCGTGTTTAGTTAGCACCTAAAGTAGTGTTTTGTTTGTACGCATACATCAATGAGTGTGTGTGAGTGTGACTGTTTAGTCAGTGTGTATTTGTTGGTCATCTTTGTTCCTGTCTGTTTATTTCTCAGATAACGTTTACCTCAGAGCAGGTAAGCAGAGCCTATTTCTCTCTCTCTCTCTTTCTTTCTTTCTCTCTCTCTCTCTCTCTCTCTCTCTGTCTGTCTGTCCTCTTTTCTCTCAGAACAAGGGCATAGGTTTGGTTTCAACATTTTCAAATCAAATAAGCAAAAGCACAATGTTTTCACTGTATGATATTGTCTGTTATAGCCAAACAGTTGTTCAGAAAAGACTATACACTGTACAAAAGGAATAGTTTACCCTTAAAAGACACTACCTGATCTCATGACGAAAATGTACCTGTGGAAACTTTTCACAAGACACAAAATACATTCCAATATGTACATATCACTGCGGTTTCCAACAGAAATGAATACTAGAGGGGGTAAAATAGCGAGCACTTCATACACATTTATGATTACAGCTCCATGTTTCACTTTCCGGACGTAATACGTTTACTCTGTAGCTCAGCTGGCGCAGAACTTCACATCGAATATGTCACGAAACATACATGGTGGTACATATTTCGTGTCTTGCGAAAAAGGTCCCACAGGTATGTTATCGTCATGAGATCAGGTAAATTTACTCACCCTCAGGCTATCCAAAATGTAGGCTAGATGGGTTTGTTTCTTCAACAAAACAGATTTGAAGAAATGTACACTCCTAAAAATAAAGGTGCTTCACGATGCCATAGAAGAACCTTTTTGTCTAAATGGTTCCGTATAATAGTTCTGAATAACCTTTCTGTTTCACAAAAGGTTCTTTGTGGCAAATAAGGTTCTTCAGGTTATAAAAAGGTAAGAAAGATGATTCCTTAAAGTTTTGACTGAATGGTACTGTGGAACCAAAAATGGTTCTTCTATGGCATCACTTGAAGATCCCTTTGAAGCACCTTTATTTTTAAGAGTGTAGAAGTACATCATTTGCTCACCAATGAGTCTGGACTTAATGGGTGCCATCAGGAAGAGAGTCCAAATAGTTGACAAAACCTATCGCCCTCAGGCTATCCAAAATGTAGGCTAGATGAGTTTGTTTCTTCAACAAAACAGATTTGAAGAAATGTACACTTTTAAAAGTAAAGGTGCTTCACAATGCCATAGAAAAACCTTTTTGTCTAAATGGTTCCATAAAGAACCTTTAACATCTGAAGAACCTTTCTGTTTCACAAAAGGTTCTTTGTACCAAAAAAAAAGGTAAGGGAGAAATGGTTCCTTAAAGAACTTTTGACTGAATGGTTCTTTGTGGAGCCAAAAATAGTTCTTTTATGGCATTGCTTGAAGAACCTTTTGAAACACCTTTATTTTAAAGAGTGTAGAAGTACACTTCAGTATCACTTGCTTACCAATGAGTCCTCTGGTATAAATGGGTGCTGTCAGGAAAAGAGTCCAAAAAGTTTATAAAACATATCGCCGCAACTTAAAATGCCTTAATGATGGATTTGTTTCTAATAAACACACAGATTTTTATTTCGCAAGATGGTAATTGATGGACTGGAGTTGTGTGGATTACTTGTGGATTATTGTGATGTTTTTAATCAGCTGTTTGGACTCTAATTCTGACGGCACCCATTCACTGCAAAGGATCCGATGGTGAACGAAAGATTGTAATGCTAAATTCTCCAAATTCGTTCAGATGAATAATAAAAACTCATCTACACTTTTAAAAATAAAGGTGCTTCACGATGCCATAGAAGAACCTTTTTGTCTAAATGGTTCCATAAAGAACCTTTAACATCTGAAGAACCTTTCTGTTTCACAAAAAGTTCTTTGTGGCGAAAGAAGGTCCTTCAGATAATAAGAAGGTTAGCAAGAAATGGTTCTTTAAAGAACCTTTGACTAAATGGTTTTTGTGGAACTATAAATGGTTCTTCTATGGCATTGCTTGAAGAACCTTTTGAAGCACCTTTATTTTTAAGAGTGTACATCACTTGCTCACCAATGAGTCCTCTGGACTAAATGGGTGCCATCAGGAAAAGAATCCAAAAAGTTGATAAAACTTATCGCTGCAACTTAAAATGCCTTAATGGTGGATTTGTTTCTTATAAACACAAAGATTTTCATTTCACAAGATAGTAATTGATGAACTGGAGTTGTGTGGATTACTTGTGGATTATTGGGATGTTTTTATCAGCTGTTTGGACTCTAATTCTTTACGATGCCATGGAAGAACCTTTTTGTCTAAATGGTTCCATAAAGAAGCTTTAACATCTAAAGAACCTTTCTGTTTCACAAAAAGTTCTTTGTGGTGAAAGAAGGTTCTTCAGATCATAAAAAGGTAAGCAAGAGATGGTTCCTTAAAGAACCTTTGACTGAATGGTTCTTTGTGCAACCAAAAATGGTTCTTCTATGGCATCGCTGTGAAGCACCTTTTAAAGCACCTTTATTTTTAAGAGCGTACATCTTGTATAGCCTGACGGTTACTTAATTTTAAGCACATTTTTTTTGGGTGAACAGCCCTTGTTTATTTGATATTTTATTCATATTTTTGAAATATTTTCAACATTTTTAGGCACTAAAAGTATTTAAAAAGTTTTTTTTATTGTTTAAAATTAAGTCACACAAGTATTGCAAATGAAAAGGTGTTGAAATGTCTGTCAGAAATTGTATTTTATCATGCCTACATCTGGATAGTTCAACCGTTTCACTTCCCTTAGATCATTTACATTTTACTGCAAATTCAGTCATCATCTACCCATTCTTGGTGTTCCTTGTGTAACCAAAAGTATAGCTGCTCTTACAGCTCCATGAATCAAAATGCATAATAATCAGTAGCTGTCAAGTTCTGTTTTGCTTGGTTTATAAAAACACTGTTATGTTAGAATTTGAACATGGTTCTTCTTTCATTATTAGTTCCTTTAAAAATAGTTTTTTTTTTTTTTGAAGTCCTGCAAACCTACAAAATGAGAAAATGTAAAGAATATTCTAGCAGTTTTGTTTGATGAACAGATCATAGTTGTATAATTTACAATTTTTTTATTTTTATACAATTTACATTTTTTATTTTTTATTTTTACTATTCTAATTGATTCATTGATTCTGGTTCACAAAACCTGTCTAATTTTTTCTCGACCTGTCTGAACTTCTCGATTTTAATTCACCAACTCAATGAAGCGATCAGAGGGGAAAATTCTAACTAGTCAGTTTCACTTTGACCATAAATAAAGTCATGGCATATGACATAAAAATATTTAATAGTTTTTTGAAAGCTCTAGTGACCATTTTACAAGCATCTAGCAACTTTTTTTTCTCTCTCTTTAATTTCCCCTTTTATGTTTCTCGGAAGAAAGCAAATTATACAAGGTCATGATACCATGAGAGTGAGTAAATGGTGACAGAATTTAAGTTTTTCATAAACTAGTCCTTCAACTTTTAGTAGATACACTTCGCCCCCACATGTACCCAAATCTACGCCCAAGTATCAGACGCATGCTTTATCTGTTGTTCTGGGTCTACTATATCTCTCGCCTCATCTTTCTCAGACATTCTCCAGAATTCCTCTTCTTTCTCATGCTGTCTTTCCTTTCATTCTTCCAGTATTTTCTGTTTATCTTCCTTCCTTGTTCCTTATGCTTGTTTGCTCACTTCTGTGTTCTAGTTTATGTATGCGAGTATGAATGAGAGTGTGTAAGAGGTGTGAACTTTCTGGTGGTGTTAGCGTGAGCTTGTGTATTTGCATGCATTTGTGTAGCTGAGACATACAAAGTTATGGCAACTCCGGAGGTCATATGTAAAGCTACTTAGCCTGGCATGCTTCATTTGATGCACGCACACATTTGCACGTATATCAAGTTGTGTGAAACACATTTTACACATTCTGTCTGTTTCCAAGGCAAAAGCAACTGGAGTTAAATGTAAAACATTATGCCTGAAGATATAAACAGATATTTATTTATATGTAATTTCCTCTAAAATTAAATAATATGCTACCAGTCAAAAGTTTTTGAACAGTAAGAGTTTCTTCTGCTCACCAAGCCTGCATTTATTTGATCCAAAGTACAGCAAAAGCAGTAAAATTTTGAACTATTTTTACTGTTTAAAATAACTGTTTTCTATTTGAATATATTTTAAAATGTAATTTTTCTTGTGATTTCAAAGCTGAATTCTTAGCATCATTACTCCAGTCAAATGATCCTTCAGAAATCATTCAAATATTCTGATTTGCTGTTCAAAAACATGTAGTATTATTACATTTTAAAGCATCTTTGTGAAATAAAATTATTATTTCAGATAAATGCTGATCTTTGGATCTTTCTATTCATCAAATAATCCTGAAAAATGTACTCAGCTGTTTTAAATATTAATAATAATAAAATAAATGTTCCTTGAACAGATAACAGATTTCTGATCATGTGACACTGGAGACGGCAGTAATGATGCAGAAAAATTAGCTTTGAAATCACAGGAATAAATTACATTTTAAAATATATTCAAATAGAAAACTGTTATTTTAAATAGTAATAATATTTTAAAAATTTACAGTTTTTGCTGTACTTTGGATCAAATAAATGCAGGCTTGGTGAGCAGAAGCGACTTCTTTTGAAAAAAAAAAACATTAAAAATCTTACTGTTTAAAAACTTTTAACTGGTTGTGTACAAACCAAATAATAAAAATAAGACAAAAATAAGGTAACAACATTAAAATATGAATTAATAATAAATAAATATATATAAAATAGTAAAACATACATTTTTAACCAAAAATAAAAGAAAGAAAATATTTTAAATGCTACAGTTTAGGCATCATAACATTATAATGTACAGTATAAAATATTAATAAAGAACATATATTATTTGTTATTAAATTATGAGCGTTTTTTGGGATTAATTATATGTGAGTTTTAGATGAAAGCAACTTAATGTTAAGATAACGGAAGCACAACTGAATTGAACTGATTTGATCAAACAATCAATCAGTAAATAACCTTTTAATATACTTTTTTTTTGTTATATTATACAATTTTAGTTTTTTTTTTAATATTATATTGAAATATTTCTATTTATCTATTTTTCTTCTGTTTAGTTTTATTGATTATGGTACTTCAACTTAGACCTATTCAATTAGATGCCAAGGCAACATTTAGAATTTTCATTTAGGTTTTTCATTTTTTGTATTTTATTTGATCATACTTCTACAACAGTTACTAATTATAATAGTTCTATTTCTAATTAACAATAGCACTGATTTCTAAAATAAGTAGAATCTCTAAAATGTATAAACTATATTTCACAATAAACGTAATAGCTGAGTTTTTGTTGCCTATTCAATTTAAAATATTCACGTAGCATTGGTTTTCGTTTTTTGTTTATAGTCTTTTGTGATAGTTTTTGTGTGGGTCCTTGGGTTTTCCTGAGTAGTGAAGCTGCCCACTGTTCTTGACAAAAAGCCTGCAGGTCCAGTAAGTTCGTTGGTTTCCCAGCATGCCCTGCACATTTGATTTCTTCCCCACAGTGACTTTATGATTTTGAGATTCAGCATTGGCACTCAGGACAATTGAGGAACAGTTACAAAAGGCTTCAAGCAGTCATTGATTCTCAAGGAGACGCCGCATGATAGCAAGAACCAGGCGAAGGAGGTTTTGAAAACGATAATTTGTGTAAATTAAACTATTTTCTTAAGTAAGTGACCACTTGCTTCTCACTTCTTATATATTGAAGTGAGGTATATTTAGACTAAGACATAATGGAAGTGCCGAAATAAGTCATTTTAACCTTTGCGAACAGGTTTACTTTTGGACACGTGTTTTGGACAGGTACTTCAAAAACAACCATGTCATGAGAACCACAGAGAGCTGAATTATTTAGGGATAACTACTTTAGGGCACTACTAAATAAAAATAACATAGACCATCTAAAAGCTGAATAAATAAACTATTTGAAAATCTGGAATCTGAGGGAGCAAAAAAATAAATAAATAAATCAAATTTTGAGAAAATCGCCTTTAAATTAGTCTAAATTAAGTTCTTAGCAATGCAACTTATATATATTTTGATATATTTACGCTAGGTAATTTACAAAATATCTTCATGGAACATGATCTTTACTTTTGTGGTCCAGGGTCACATTTATCTTTCTTTATAAAAATGCTGAACAGAATCTGCCCTAATGACAAAAACAGCTGTGTGAATTTATCAACAAAAATATTATAAACTAACACAATATTATTATTTTTGCTGACACTTGTTCTGATTCCGATTCCGATTCTGATAATTTCTGTCATCACTTACTCACGTTTTCCAGAGTTTCTTTATTCTGCTGAACACAAAAGAAGATAGGTTGGTAATTAAACTGTTGATGGCAACCAAACCGTCAACTGTTTGGTTGCCAACATTCTTCAAAATATGTTTTGTGTTCAACACCTGAAAGTAATTCATACAGGTTTGAAACTTGAGGGTGAATAAATGATGACAGAATTTAAATTTTTGCATGAGCCATCCTTCTAAGGTTATATTTTATCAAAGTGTGTAAATATTTTAGTACAGAGCTCTGTTTTCTTTGGTGGAATAACCAGTTTACAAAACCAAGCATCATAAAAATCATTGGTTCTAATGTTCTTTTAAAAATACAACTGCTTTCGTACAAGAACCCTATTTGGCATAAACTAAGGAGTAGTTTGAAGACTAAACACCACCATAGGCTTACAGTAGCATGCCAGATTAACCATATGGGCAATTGGGCACGTGCCCATATGGGCATCATGCAAGGCAGTATAAATATTTTCAATTGTGCAACGGCCAAAGACAGCCAAAAGCAAAGAAAATGGAATACTCAGAAACTAAAAAGGATTGCTGACATCAACCAACAACAAAAAAGACTTTCTGGGGAAATTCTTACATTATTATTATATTTTATCTTTGTGAAAGATTACAAACTTAAAAAAATAATGATATGTACTTGAAATGTGCACGGAAACATGTATTTAAAAAGTAAAATGGTCGATTTTGCTTGTTTGATTAAGAAATGAGAAGCAAGTCGATATTCTTCTTTCTGTGGCAGCATTTACCAATAGAAATTAATGGATAGTTCACCAAAAAATGTCATTAATTACTCATCCAAATGACATTCTCAACCCGTAAGACCTTCTTCATCTTCGGAACACAAATTATAATATTCTTGATATCGGTGTTTTTGAAAAAATCATTTGTGTGTCTTTATCAATACAGTTAAATACTAAAGATTTTTCTGGTCGACTAGTTGTCATTCATTTTAAGCATTAGTCGGCTATTAGTCGCACGTTTATTAACAAACCATACAGTATTAATCATAATAATGAGCCTTTAATTTCCTACATAGGCTAACAAATGCATAAAGTCTGCCACAGCGCACCGGGATATATAATAATTATGAATGTGTGAGGTAAAAACAGCAAGGAGACTGCATTAATGTTTTAATAATTTATTGATAAACTAGTGCTTTCTTTGTTTTCGGCTTAAGAGATGAAGTCAGCAACACTGACTCATCTTCACAGTAGTTGATGCACCTATATGCATGTTTCATATGGGTCACATAATCTAGAATATTTATTTTGTATTTGAATGGGTTCATTTAAAAGTAGACATTTCGCTCTCTATAGATATATTTTTCATGTCTGTAAGGCAAGTATACACTACAGTTTCTAAGTTTTGCACTCAAGTTCATAGAGACTGAGACGGCAGAAAGTGCATTCTGTTTGCTTTCATTATTTTACAAAAGTGCAACGTTTTGTTGTTATTCTGAGTGCACACAAATAATCAAGTCTTTACAGATTTTAAAGATATATTACTTTTATCTGTATGACTAAGGATGACGAGTATTTTAAGTGCAAGTGATCGCACCAACGCTTCCATCTGTAATGCATTGAGTGCGCTACTGTTCAGCTTCCACACTCTGCACAAACACTTCAATAGCACACATTTTTTCTAGGTTAACATTAGATTAAGCGGCAATGTAGTTGCTATAAGTTATGTTTCAGATGATGAGCCATACATGAGGTTGATGAGTGATAGGCGAGCCTTTGGATGTCCTGCCCGATGTATTATATTACCACATGGACCAGCTGTTAACAATCTGTCTGTCACAGACTGCGCGACTTCGCCACTTCATTGGAATTTTTTTTCCTGCGACTAAGTAACTAATAAAATTTTGGTCGACCAAGCCTTTTCTTGTCAACTAATGTTTAGTCGACTATTAGGGGGCAGCGCTATGGTATAGATTTAGATCGATTTTTAAAACAATATCTTTACAGTTATTGTCCTTGCTGTGAACAAACTTTAAATCTGTATTTAAAGGAATAGTTCACCCAAAAATGAAAATTCTGTTACTTTAAATTAAATTAATTACTCTCATCTCGTTGCAAACCCGAAAGACCTTCTTTCATCTTCAGAACACAAATGAAGATATTTTTGATGAAATCCAAGAGCTTTCTGACCCTGCATAGACAACAATGTAACTGACACGTTCAAAGCCCACAAAGATAGTAAGGACATCATTAAAATAGTCCATGTGACATCAGTGGTTCAATAAAACTATGAGAATACTTACTGTGCACAACAATTATTCAACAATTTCTTACCTTGTGCATGTGTTGTGGTACTCCATGAACATGCATCGAGGACTGGCATGGAAGACAGGAAATTGTTGAATGAAACCCTTATTTTTGTTTTCTTTGCACACAAAAAGTATTCTCATAGCTTCATAAAATTAAGGTTGAATCACTTATGTCACAAAGACTATTTTAAAGGGATAGTTCACCCAAAAATGAAAATTTGATGTTTATCTGCTTACCCCCAGGGCATCCAAGATGTAGGTGACTTTGTTTCTTCAGCATAACACAAACAAAGACTTTTAACTCAAACCATTGCTTGCTGTCAGTCATATAATGGCAGTCATTTACAAAGCATACACAGACAAAAACAAAATTAAATCCTGCGGCTCATGGCGATACGTTGAGGTCTTAAGACACCAAACAATCGGTCTGTCATTTATTTTTTTACCTCTGATACACCACAATGTCTAACTGTCCTGAGCACGTTTACAACAGCCGGCGTGTGGTGAAGAGCCAGCAACTATAACTTTAGTCAATCAGGCTCATAAGTTGGGAGTT
The DNA here is from genome assembly GCF_049309525.1 of Garra rufa. Taxonomy (NCBI): domain Eukaryota; kingdom Metazoa; phylum Chordata; class Actinopteri; order Cypriniformes; family Cyprinidae; genus Garra; species Garra rufa. The sequence continues at coordinate 26,631,542 of NC_133364.1, forward strand.
GGTGAAAAGTCACTCCCTGATGAGTTTGCGCAAGCAAACATAATCTTTTAGTTTTTAATTGGTTGCAACAGTCAGGATAAGCACAACTAATTACCATTTTGAGTAGCCATCGTACCCACAATATCTCTGTACTGTGTACACAATGAGTGACGTATAAATGCGACAGAACAAGCTCAGGACCGTTGTACATTGTGGTGGATCCGAGATAAAAAATGATATAAATACTGTTCAGTTTCTTGCACAGACCAATTGTTTGGTGTCTTCAGTGTATTCTGTGTCTGTAGTCTGTGTATTTTTTTTTTTTTGACTCTCAAAGCCGTGGGTCCCATTGACTGTCATTATATGACTAACAGACTGCAATGGTTTGAGTTAAAAATCTTTGTTTGTGTTCTACTGAAGAAACAAAGTCACCTACATCTTGAATGCCCTGGGGGAAGCAGATAAACATCAAATTTTCATTTTTGGGTGAACTATCCCTTTAACAATGTTCTTACTACCTTTTTAGGCCTTGAAAGTATCAGTTGCATGGGTCAGAAAGCTCTTGGATTTCATCAAAAATATCATAATTTGTGTTCCGAAGATGAACGAAGGTCTTACGGGTTTGGAACGACACGAGGGTGAGAATTAATGACAGAGCTTTCATTTTTGGGTGATCTATCCCCTGAAGTGTAGATTTACAAATGGTATATGAATAATACATGTTTTCTGTATGAATTCAATCAATTCATTATGTTTAATAGCTATTAAACCTGAAAGAAGCTATTAAACACACATGCACACACACTTAAGCACACACGCAATAAAAAAAGGCCCAAGGTTAATCGCATAAATATGTGTTGAATTTCATTGTCATGAGCTAATGTGATGAAATGATCCTGTTCCACTGAAGAGTGTCGAACACACGGCCTGAGTAGAGTGCTTAGACGCTGGGGGGTTGTTGGCATGGCAACGGCCGCACACTCCCGTTCTAGCGCTACTTAAGCGATTAGCGTACACACTTGTGCTGCAGAGATTACACGCTGAGACACAGCGGCATTCTGCCACAAGCACTCATTCACACACACAATCAAACTCAACTTTTGCTTATTGTAGCTATTTGAGCTGAATTACATTAGTGTTGGTCTTCTATACAGCAATGTTACGGCCAGTACTGTGGTGGTTCAACACTTTTGTGATGGTTTTATTTATTGATACAATATCTTGTCTTGGTGTGGTTTGACACACTAATATGTATTTCTGTGTTTAGATTTGATTGTCAAATCCCATGCAAGGTCAAAATGACTGCTTGTGTGTGTTTAAATGAAATCAAACTCATTGTTATGTTTGTCATGAAAGTTAGATATTATATACAGCACATTATAAAAGCCTAATTACATTAAATACACTATTAAACCCTAAATATTAATAGTCTAAACATAGTATTTTTTGACAATAAGATTAAATAGAAAACCAAATCAATGTGAGATATGTAGAAAATCTACTTAATATTTTTTTTTTTACATTTGGAATTGTCCTAAAAACACAAACCAGTCAAATATCCTTGAGTTAACCAGATTAAGCAATGACCTTTTTGCTGTTAAAAATAGTATGCTGTATGTACTAGCAGTTGGCAGGCAAACAGGAAATGGTGTTATCCTCTTCAGAGACACAGGACAGGTTGTTTCTACTGTACCAGTGAGTCAGTATCGCGACGCCGCTCTCGTTTCAACACACAGCATTTTGTTCCCCTTCCTCTCTTGAATAATTGCTTTGATTACACGAGCGAGAGAAACTCTTTAAATCTGGCTGTTTACAGAAGAGTTGTTGGAAGATATGCAAATCTGCTTTGGCAAAATGAATATTTGCATAGAGACTCCCTAGTGCAGAAAAGAGGAAACACAAAGCGGCTCATGTGTCTCTTTGAGTTGCTGTAAATTATGCATTTATTTATTTGATCCGAACAAGTCTGTGCAGCTGAAAGAAACAAAAGAAAAAGTGCCACAATGGGCTTTACAATATTTACATCTACAAACTAAGCAGAATATCTCTTGTAGCCATAGTCACAATCTCATAAGGAAGGAAATAACAAATGAGATCTTGTTAATATCTTTTGTGCTTCTACAAAGCACCGATATTAAATTGAGCAAATGTCAAATGTTTCCCCTTGAGAGAGAAAAACGGTGCATTGTGTGGCCGTATTTGCCAGTGTAACAAAGTCTGTAATCAAAAGTAGGCCTGGGTTTTGACCTACAGTACCTGATTTCATAATGAAAACGTTCCTATGGGAACTTTTTCGCAAGATGGTGAAATATGTATCAATAAGTACATATCACTGCAGTTTTCAACAGAAATGAACACTAAAGGCAGTAAAACAGCAAGCACTTGTAATCGTTTTCCTACACGTTATGATTACAGCTCCATATGTTTCATTTTCCGGATGTAACAAGCTTACTTGGTAGCTCAGCCTGCAAGGAATTGGACTTTGGATGCGAAATCCTTGGATACGAATCCTGTGAAAAACATGACTCATGATGAAATAGCTGAAAGATGGAAAATCAAAAAACGAGCTAAAACGGCATGCTTGCGATTGCGTTTTTACGTCACATTCACTTTTGTTCATACTATCAGGTAGGTTTAAGGGTAGTGCAGATGGTAAGTTATTTTAAAGTACGTGTATAAAACCAATGTCACATAAAGGTCACAGGTACGTTCACCTGTTCCAGGGAGAAAACAAAAATCTTTTAATGCTACTCAGTGGAAATTTATAGAATATATGACGTATTTAGCACCTTGCGAAAAAGTTCCCACAGGTACGTTTTCGTCATGAGATCAGGTTGGTTTTGACACAAATTTCACTAATTAATTTGATTAGATTCAGTATTGATTATTTTAGATATATAACAGGTACAATACATGCCAAATTTTCTCAACTAATGCTGTGAAATATGCATGAGAGTTGAAATATAATTAGTAATCTGTATAATACTGAAGGTTAAAATTCACTGATTTGTATACAAACGCTTAAATACATTTACTGACGTTTTTATAATAATTAAGTCACAGTTGCATAATTGTATTTCTACTCCAAAATTAGTTTTTTGAAATATAAACATTTAAACGGCTGTCAGAAAAACGTAAAAAAAAATTTTTTAACATAAATTGCACACTGAAGAACAGTAAAAATTTTGTTATATGGTCCATATATTTAGCAAGATGTTCCTCTCGAGAGTTTCAAGTTGATTTTTCGAGTTGACTAATACGTTTTTGGTCACCGAACAAGCTTTTTCTGAGGTAAATGTGACTTTACATGGCATTTTTTAGTTGAAACACTGATTGAGTGATTACATGAGACAGTATACAGATTTCAGTGAGCTGTTCTCTCTTTTAACATACCTTTGGATGCTTATCCATGTCTATTTTGTGCTGTAACTAGTAATAAAGCAGAGGGGGTGATCAGTCACTCCACATTAAACAGCGGCAAAACAGCATTTATTGTTTGAATATTGTAATAAAATGGACCGAATTTGAAATCTGAGACTTTGTTTTGGATCAGAAGTAACAAAGCTTATCACGATTTATTGGATGGGAGGCGTGCTACGGTGTTCCATTCATTAACTGAAAACAGACTATTCTTAGAATTTTAAGTATCATTATCGTTTTGTAAAAATGAAAATTGAGAAATCAATGTTTTACCTACACTCTTAAAAATAAAGGTGCTTCATGATGCTATAGAAGAACCTTTTTGTCCAAATGGTTCTCTAAGAAACCTTTAACATCTGAAGAAACTTTCTGTTTCACAAAAGGTTATTTGTGGCAAATAAGGTTCTTCAGATTATAAAAAGGTAAGCAAAAATGGTTCTTTAAAGAACTTTTGACTGAACGGTTCTTTGTGGAACCAAAAATGGTTCTTCTATGGCATTGCTTGAAGAACCTTTTGAAGCACCTTTATTTTTTAGAGTGTTTCTTTAATCAAACGTCAGAAGTCTTAGTATGTACTCAAACATTATACTAAATAATTTTAGAAAAAAACATTTTGAACCATAAAATATTTACCACAAGATATATATTTTAAAAGTAATCACAGTTGTTATAATGGCTGTTGTCAGTAGTTAGTAGGCAACCAGTGTGCTAGTTAAAAGAGAAAATAACAGAGGCAGAAATTTGTGTCCTATTTACACAGAAATGACAAGAGAACTACAGTCTCTGATGACTAAACTTCTGTTATGAAAAAAAAGTGTGATGGCAAATTTAAAGTGTATCTGTAAAAATAGCTGCTCTGTTCCTGTCTGCAAAACATGAAGCGGAAAGACAGACAACACAATGACAGAGGAGAAGACATTTTAAAATACACCACAAAAAATCCAGTTTACTCATTGTTTGTTCTCTCCAGTTTAACCATAAATCTTAGTTCCTTTAATTATATTGTAATAACTAATACTAACTTGCTCCAACCCTGAAAAGACTACAAACCCACTAAATATCATGTTTACCATTCAGTAAGTAAATATATAACTAGATAAAAAAAAAAAGTTGCATTACAGAAATCTATGAAAGTACACTCTTAAAAATAAAGGTGCTTTAAAAGGTTCTCCACATTTTTGGTTCGACAAAGAACCATCTCTTTCTTACCTTTTTATAATCTGAAGAACCTTCTTTTGCCACAAAGAACCTTTTGCGAAACAGAGGTTCCTTAGATGTTAAAGGCTCTTTATAGAACCATTTAGACAAAAAAAGGTTCTTCTATGGCACTTTTAGTGTAATAAATGTGTAATAAATGTATAATAATACATGAAATATCTTATGCAATGTTGCTTTTCTGGTAAAATGTATCTAGTTTTAAGGATTTGTAGCTGTTTACAGGAAAAAAAGTCAAATATATTGATTTACGCTTTGTTGTTTACTTCTAAAATGTTTAGTAATAAACAAGTAAAATACATCTTTAAGATAAAACTCCTTTAAAAAAGATAATCTTTCCTTAAAACTTTTCATCAGTAGGATTATTGGCCTTAAATAATAAATATAAAAATTATATATTTTTAAAATTAAATAAAAATACACCACATTTTGTTTTAGTCTGGCAGTTGGCATAGTATATTATAATATTATTGTGTTTAACCCAGATCTTTGTGGCTTAGTCTTATATATTATTATATCAAAGAGTTGGTTTTGAATTTACTTTGAGCCTTTACATTAAAAAAAAAAATCCAATTGTTTGCCCTACCCCGTCTCTCTTTCTTTCAGTCTATCTGTGTTTCTCTCTCTCTTTCTCTCTCACTCTGTGTCTTTGTTTACTCAAATCCTCCGTCAGGGCAGAGATCACACCCTCATGAGTGGTATCATGTGTTATTGAGTGAAGCAGTCGTGACGTAACAGGGCAGAGACAGCATTTGGCTGTCAGAGTCAAGCTAATAGTCAACAACCCCGCTGGTCGCCTAGAAGAATTCAGCAATGTGAATTCTGCTGATGCTAACATACAGTTTTGTGCGAACTGTGCACGTCATGATTAATGTGCTGTTGTTCTTCTGTAATACGTAACAAAGTAGCACTTCCCTCTGTGGAGATACTATGCAGAAAGCAGGATGTTTGGGCCTGTTTAAATGCTAAAATGCAGGAACGGACTTCTTGTTATATACATTCATAATGCATATATGAATATTTTATATGGCTGACACTATGGGGCAGGAAGTAGGAAGATGTTTGAGAGGCAGTCTATTAAAAGGCATATTTGTAAATCTGTGGATGTTAGAGTGGATGTGTTCTGTTTACTGTTGCCCTTTTGCATTATTGACACATATTTTTCCTGTTTAACACTGTAAAGCTGCTTTGACACAATCTGTATTGTATAAAGCACTATGTAAATAAAAAAAGGAAAGAAAGTCTAAGATGAAAAGGGTTTTTAAAGGGATAGTTCACACAAAAAAAGAAAATTCTGTCATTAATTACTCACCTTCATGTCATTCCAAACCCGTAAGACCTTCATCTTCAGAACAGAAATTAAGATATTTTTGATTAAATCCGAGAGCTTTCTGACCCTGCATAGACAGCAACACAACTGACACGGTCCAGAAAGGTAGTAAAGACATTGTTAAACTAGTCTATGTGACATCAGAGGTTCAACCTTAAATATATGAAGCTACAAGAATACTTTTTGTTTGCAAAGAAAACAAAAATAACGACTTTATTCAACAATTACTTTTCTTGTGTGTCAGTTCACAATGCATTCGTTTGCTATCTATGCTCTCGGATTTCATCAAAATTATCTTCATTTGTGTTCCAAAGATGAACAAAGCCCTTGTCATCCAAGATGTTCATGTCTTTCTTTCTTCAGTCATAAAGAAATTGTGTTTTTTGAGGAAAACATTTCAGGATTTCTCTCCATATAATGGACTTCTACGGTGCCCCCAAGTTTGAACTTCCAAAATGCAGCTTCAAAGGGCTCTAAATGATCCCAGTGTCACAATCTGGCTGAGTGGAGGAGTGGAGATGAAGCAGGAGAACCGGATTAAATGAATATAAACAGTTTATTTAAACAAAACACTGAAACTAAATACAAACAAACAAAAAACGGGAGCAAGCAATGAACGCATGTAACAATACACAGAAAACAAGGCGTGGTTACAAACAAGATAACGAGATGACGAGGGGGAAATACAAATATGGGCATAGACTGAACCAACTAAGAACAAACCAAAAGGGGGAGACAAGGACTAAACCATATGGACTATAAACTGAAGGAGAAAAACATTGGGAAAACAGAACAGGACAGGACAAAATACTGACATTACACCCCCCTCCACAAAAGGCGCGTCTCGCGCCATCTAACATCCATAGGATCAGGGAGCTCCGGAGGCCATGGCCGGGTTATCAGTTCAGGAGGCTCAGGGGGCCATGGCCGGATAAACAGTCCAGGAAGCCATGGTGGATCTGGGGGCTCAGGAAGCCATGGCCGAGTAAACAGTCCAGGAGGCCATGGCGGATCTAGGGGCTCAGGAAGCCATGGCCGAGTAAACAGTCCAGGAGGCCATGGCGGGTCTGGGGGCTCAGGAAGCCATGGCCGGGTAAACAGTTCAGGAGGCCATGGCCGGGTTAACAGTCCAGGTGGCCATGGCCGGGTAAACAGTCCAGGTGGCCATGGCCGGGTAAACAGTCCAGGAGGCCATGGCTGATCAGGGGAGTAGCCCCCCCCCCCCCCAAATTTTCTTGGGGGAACCTAGGTCATAGTCCACCCAGGAGAGCATGGAAGGGCGTGCTGGAGAAAGCGCCGGCTCTGGAGGGGTCACTGGAGGCGACACCGGCTCTGGAGGGCGCGCAGGAGAGAGCTCGGGCTCTGGAGGGCACGCAGGAGAGAGCTCGGGCTCTGGAGGGCGCGCAGGAGAGAGCTCGGGCTCTGGAGGGTGCGTAGGAGAGAGCTCGGGCTCTGGAGGTCGCTCTCGAGGAGCGGGTTCTGGACGGCGCTCTTGAGGAGCGGGCTCTGGACGGCGCTCTTGAGGAGCGGGCTCTGGAGGACTGGACGACCCCAGCGGAGACTCTGGAGGGCTGGGCGTCTCCAACGGAGGCTCTGGAAGAGCAGGCTCTGGGCGAGCGGTCACTGGAGGGCGCTCTGGCGGCGCAGTCACTGGAGGGCTGGGAGGAACCAGTGAAGATTCTGACTTGACGGTAGCCATCTTGGGTGCAGATTCAGGCTTGGCGGCCATCTTGGCCGGGGACTCAGGCTTGGCGGCCATCTTGGCCAGGGACTCAGGAACAATGGCCATCTTGGCCAGGGATTCAGGCTTGGCGGCCATCTTGGCCGGGAACTCAGGAAAGGCGGCCATCTTGGCCGGGAACTCAGGAACGGCGGCCATCTTGGCCAGGGATTCGGACTTGGCGGCCATCTTGTCCAGGGACTCAGGAACAACGGCCATCTTGGCCAGGGATCCAGGCTTGGCGGCCTTCTTGGCCGGGAACTCGGAAATGTCGACCATCTTGGCCGGGAACTCAGGCACGGCGACCATCTTGGCCAGAGATTCAGGCTTGGTGGCCATCTTGGCCGAAGATTCAGGACCGGAGGCCGTCTTGCGTGCAGACTCTGGCGTGGTAGCCATCTTGCTGGCAGACTCGGGCGTTGCAGCCATCTTGCTGGATGGCGTGGCGGCCATTTTGTGAGCTGACGCGGCAGCCATCTTGTGAGCTGACGCTGGCTTAGCGGCTGATGGGCTTGAGCGCGGAGAGGAAGCCTGAGGTACTGGGCTGAGGACCATCGTGGGGCTTAGGAGGACTTGGGGACACGTGGGAGGCAAGGAGGGAATGAGGTCGCTGGAGTGATATGTGGAGGGCACTGGCTGTTGGTGAGATGGGGTGACTGCTGCATGTTTCCAGATGGGAGGAGGATTACCATCCTCCACCATGACTTGGAACGAGGAATTACACAAATCGAGAACAAAATTTAGGAAATCTGCTACGGGACGGTAGCAATCACCAGGAGTAATCAAATTAAACAAACTATCATCATTTAGTCCCATCTGGAAACATGCGTTCACCATCTTATCACTCCATCTCACCAGATGGTAAACACTCAGAAATTCCTCCACATATTCCTCCAGCGAACGCTCACCTTGTTGGAGGTTCCACAGTTTGTCCTCAGCCCAGTTCATTTTCTTGTTGGTCCGTCGATCTGTCACAATCTGGCTGAGTGGAGGAGTGGAGATGAAGCAGGAGAACCGGATTAAATGAATATAAAGTTTATTTAAACAAAACACTGAAACTAAATACAAACAAACAAAAACCGGGAGCAAGCAATGAACGCATGTAACAATACACAGAAAACAAGGCGTGGTTACAAACAAGATAACGAGATGACGAGGGGGAAATACAAATATGGGCATAGACTGAACCAACTAAGAACAAACCAAAAGGGGGAGACAAGGACTAAACCATATGGACTAGAAACAGAAGGGGAAAAACATTGGGAAAACAAAACAGGACAGGACAAAATACTGACACCCAGCCGAGGAAGAAGGGTCTTATCTAGCAAAACAATCAGTTATTTTCTAAAAACATTTACAACTTATATACTTTTTAATCTCAAACGCTCATCTTGCCGAACTAGACAAGACAAGCATTTGAGGTTAAAAGTATATAAATTGTATTTCTTTTTTTTTTAAATAATCCAACGTTTTGCTAGATACTGTAAGACCCTTCTTTCCTTGGCTGTGATCATTTAGAGCCCTTTGAAGCTACATTTTGGAAGTTCAAACTCAGGGGCATGCCATGTTTCAACCATTCAAACCATGTTTTACTCAAAAAACAATTTCCTTATGACTGAAGAAAGATAGACATGAACATCTTGGATGACAAGGGGGTGAGTACATTGTCTTTAAATTTTTGTTCTAAAAGTGAACTACTCCTTTAAGTCTAAATATTTAAGTATTTACATTTACATTTATTCATTTAGCAGACGCTTTTATCCAAAGCGACTTACAATTGGGAATACAGCAAGTGATTCATCCTAAGGAGGCAGATCAACATAGGAAGTGCTCAAAAATACCATAAATCAAGCGTTGTTAGAAGAGTGCAGCCTTGAAGGGGAATATCAGGAAAGAGAGGAGGACAGGGTAGAAAGGGAGGATCAAGAATTTTTATTTTTTTTATATAGAGTCACATAGTGTCGAAAAAGATGGGTTTTCAGCAGTCGCTTGAAACTGTTAAGGAGTCTGCATTCCGGATAAGGGTGGGAAGATCATTCCACCAGACAGGAACGTTGAACGAGAATGTTCTGAAAAGTGATTTCATGCCTCTCTGTGGTGGTACAATGAGGCGTCTTTCACTAGAGGATCTCAGACTTCTGGAGGGAGTGTAGATTCGTAGTAGTGAATGGAGGTAAGCGGGTGGCTGTCCTATATGCCAGCATCAGTGTCTTGAATTTGATGCGAGCCGTAACCGGTAGCCAGTGCAGAGATATGAAGAGAGGTGTGACATGGGCCTTTTTGGGCTCATTGAAGACCAGTCGTGCTGCTGCATTCTGAATCATTTGTAGAGGTCTGATTGTACATGCTGGAATACCGGCTAAAAGAGCATTGCAGTAGTCCAGCCTGGAAATGACCAGGGCCTGGACAAGGAGTTGTGTAGCATGCTCTGTTAGGAAAGGCCTGATCTTTCTGATGTTGTGTTATGCAAACCTGCAAGATCGAGCAGTTTTAGCAATGTGATCTTTGAAAGTCAGTTGGTCGTCAAAGATTACACCCAGATTTCTGGCTGAAGTCGATGGGGTAATTGTTGATGAACCTAACTGGATGGAGAAGTCATGTTGTAAAGTTGGAGTGTCAGGAAAGATAAGGAGCTCGGTCTTTGCTAGATTGAGCTGTAGATGGTGTTCCTTCATCCATGCAGAGATATCCACCAGGAAGCCTGAGATCCGCGCAGCTACCGATGGATCATCTGGGTTGAATGAAAGAGAGCTGTGTGTCATCAGCATAGCAATGGTGGGAGAAGCCATGTGCCTGTATGATGGGGCCCAGAGATGTAGTGTATATGGAGAAGAGGAGGGGTCCAAGAACTGATCCCTGAGGAACCCCAGTGACCAGCTGATGAGTTTTGGATACCTCCCCTCCCCAGGCCACTCTGAAAGACCTACCAGAGAGGTAGGATTTGAACCAGCTAAGTGAAGTCCCTGTGATGCCCAGCGATGATAGGGTGTACAGGAGGATCTGATGATTCACCGTGTCAAAAGCTGCAGATAGATCCAGCAAGATGAGTACTGATGATTTGGAATCAGCTTTAGCAGTCCGCAAGGCTTCAGTGACAGACAGTAGAGTCTCAGTTGAATGGCCTCTCCTGAACCCTGACTGGTTAGCATCCAATAGATTGTTTTGTGAGAGAAATAAAGATAGCTGGTTGAAAACGGCTCTTTCCAGTGTTTTTGCTATGAATGGAAGGAGAGAGACAGGTCTGTAGTTGTCAATGAGTGAGGTGTTAAGTGTAGGTTTTTTGAGCACTGGGGTTACCCGGGCCTGCTTAAATGTAGTGGGGAAAGTGCCTGTGAGAAGAGATGTGTTGATGATGTGTGTGAGCGCTGGTAGGATTGTGGGAGAGATTGCTTGGAGAAGGTGTGAGGTGATAGGGTCCAAAGGGCATGTTGTCGGATGGCTGGAGAAGAGAAGTTTGGCTACTTCTGCCTCAGAGTAAGGACAGAAGGAGAAGAGGGGAGTTTCAGCCGTGAGTGTGGTCAATTGTAGTTCCTGTATGTGTGGAGCTGAGAACTTATTACTGATAGATGTAGTTTTGTCTGTGAAGAATGTGGCAAAATCATCAGCTGGTATAGAAGTGGTGGGAGGTGGTGGAGGGATGGCAAAGCAGTGAATTAAAAGTTTTGAAAAGGTTGCGTGAGTCCGGAGCATTGTTGATCTTGTTGTGGAAGTATGAAGATTTGGCAGTATGTACTTGGGTAGAGAAAGATGAAAGCAGAGACCGATACATACTCAGGTCAGATGGATCCTTAAATTTGTGCCATTTTCTCTCGGCTGCCCTAAGTTTAGACCAATGCTCTCGAAGAACCTCGGATAACCTTGGGTTTGAAGGAGCAGCCCATGCTGGCCTTGGGGAGAGGGGGCATATATAATCTAGTCAAGAGGTTAGAGTGGAGCATAAGGTGGCGGTTGCTGCATTAGTATCCAGGAATGAGAAGTGGGTTGGAGAGGGAAGGGAGGAGGATACTAAGGAAGAAAGGTGGGAGGGTGAGAGAGAGCGTAGGTTTCGTCTAAAAGTAACAGGTAGAGGTGTTGGGGTTGCACAAGTAGCAAGCTGTAGGTTAAGGTAATGAAGAAGTGGTCAGAGATGTGTAGGGGTTTGACCACAATGTTATCTGAAATACAATTTCGTGAGTAAATGAGATCAAGTTGATTGCCAGATTTATGAGTGTATGTAGTGATGATGCGTTTTAGATCAAATGAAGCTAGGAGTGAATGGAAGTCTGCAGCATAGGGTTTGTCAAGGTGAATGTTGAAGTCCCCAAAGACTAGAAGTGGACTGTCATCCTCTGAAAAAGAGGACAGCAGCCCATCCAGCTCTTCTAAGAAGAAGCCAAGTTGACTAGGTGGGCGGTAGATTACCACAACATTTGGTGCTGTGATGAACACCATAGCAAATACACAACACTTTCCAGAAACTGAACACTGTTTACGGGGTTTCTGCGGTAACTGGCTGTATTATGTTTGGCGCCATCTGCTGTCAGAGAATGAAAGTGCGCTTTCATCCAGAGCGTCTCTCACGTGCTCCGTGCTTCTCATCCTTGCATTTTTTACATCAGTGGACGCACGCGTCTTTGACGCAGCATACGGCGGTGTTGTGCATTGTAACTAGTTGATAGGAAAAGTTATCCTAAAATGCATACATAATTATGAATAATTTGTTATAAATAATTATTCTCAGTATTTTAACGATATCGATTCGCCTCTCTCAACGTGACATGCTCTAAACACGTCTCTTAAAGGAGTAGTTTACTTTCAGAACAAAAATTTACAGATATTGTACTCACCCCCTTGTCATCCAAGATGTTCATGTCTTTCTTTCTTCAGTCGTAAAGAAATGATGTTTTTTGAGCAAAACATTTCAGGATTTCTCTCCATATAATGGACTTCTATGGTGCCCCCGAGTTTGAACGTCCAAAATGCAACTTCAAATGTCTCTAAACGATCACAGCCAAGGAAAGAAGGGTCTTATCTAGCAAAACGATCAGTTATTTTCTAAAAAAAAAAAATACAATTTATATACTTTTTAACCTCAAATGCTCATCTAGTCTAGTATTGTGTACTCTGTGTAGAGATAAAAAGTATATAAATTGTAAATGTTTTTAGAAAATAACCGATTGTTTCACGAGATAAGATCCTTCTTCCTCAGCTGGGATCATTTAGAGCCCTTTGAAGCTGCATTTAAACTGCATTTTAGAAGTTCAAACTCGGGGGCACCACAGAAGTCCATTATATGGAGAGAAATCCTGAAATGTTTTCCTCAAAATACAATTTCCTTACAACTGAAGAAAGAAAGACATGAACATCTTGGATGACAAGGGGGTGAGTACAATATCTATACATTTTTGTTCTGAAAGTAAACTACTCCTTTAAGCATGCAGAATAATTAATGTTTTTTTTTTAATAATCGCGGCTTTGAACGATTATGTAATCGTGGCATCTGTAACCGTGATCGTGATTAGAAATTCAATTAATCAGCCCTAATTATCATACATTTTTTTTCCCCATGATTTACAGAAAAAATGTCTAACATTAGTTCTTTTCAGGCATATTTTAAACAGGAATCATCAGATGACATTAAAAGACATTAGTTCCAGGTACAGAAGAGTGGGATTGTCTTTGAATTTATATTGTGCAAAACTCATTATGCATCCTCTTTCTTGATCTGTTTCAGCTATTAAAGAGAAGTACGGGGACTGGACTGAGTTTCTCGTCAAAGAACTCACAGGTTCACGGACGGCGCCGGCCAACCTGCTTGAAGGGGTGAGAATGAGATTTGTGTGTGTCTACACTTACAGTACATGTTAAGTGTGCAAAAGTAACTGTTCTTAAGATTAATCATTAACAAACTTGCCAAACACCATACATATTATCGATAACATTGAACAAACACTAGTAGTAGATACATTTGTGCCAAAATACCATAATTCTGTTTAATAGCACTTTTGATCAGGAGTTGAAAACCACCAAATCATGGTGAAAGGAAAAATGGAATGGGGTTTAATCAGGGTATCAGTTGTATACTTAATTTGACATGACTGAGCACATATATGTAATAGATATCTAAAAGATTATGTGACAGGCTTGTGCAACAAAACAACATTTCCCGTTATTGTCTGTGATAGCGAAACAATGTGACCCTGAACCAGCCATAATGGTCAATTTTGAAATTGAGATTTATAAATGGAGATCTGAAAGCTGAATAAATAAGCTTTTCACTGATGTATGGTTTGTTAGGATAGGACAATATTTGGCCGAGATAAAACTATTTGAAAATCTGTTATCTGAGGGTGCAAAAAATCTAAATATTGAGAAAATCACCATTAAAGTTGTCCAAATGAAGTTCTTAGCAATGCATATTACTAATCAAAATTTAAGCTTTGATATATTTACAGTAGGAAATGATCTTTACTTAATAGCCTAATGCTTTTTGGCAATGATTTTTGGCTGTTGCTACAAATATACCCATGCTACTTAAGACTAATTTTGTGGTCCAGGGTCACATATTAGTTACGAAAAAATACTTTTTACTCTTCATTTTTCATCAAAAAGGAGAAAAAGTACAAAAATTGCCCAATACATAAACGTTTTTTTTTTCACCCAAAATGAATTCACATAATTTTTTCAAACTTACGTAAAAGCTTCTAAGATAGGTTCAAGGGCAGCATTAGAATCAGGCTTTCAATGTTAAGTTGCGGTAACACTATAATAACTTTCATTAATAAATCATTAACAAACTTTATATAATGCTAAACGGACCATTAGTTAATATATATTCACATAGCTAGAAATAAGAGATAATATGCTTGTTAATATTTACTAATGTACTTATTAAACATCTAATGATTAACAAATCATTGAAATGCTTGCAAATGACTTTAAACTTTTAATACATATAATTATGCACTTTTGTTTACATTTACAAAAGTTGTGAAAAAAATTGTTTAACTAGTTATTATTAGCACTTCACACATTATTCATGTTAACATATTATCCATTAACTTATAATCACAGTCTGTAAGTGTCACATATGTGACCCTGGACCACAAAAGCAGTCGGTATATTTGTAGTAATAGCCAAAAAATACATTGTATGGGTTAAAATGATCAATGTTTCTTTCATGCCAAAAATCATTAGAATATTAAGTCAAGATCAAGTTCCATGAAGACATTTTGTAAATTTCCTACCATAAATATATGAAAACTTATTTTTTTGATTAGTAATATGCGTTGCTAAGAATGTAATTTAGACTACTTTAAAGGCGATTTTCTCAATATTTAGATTGTTTTGCACCCTCAGATTCCAGATTTTTCAAATAGTTAAATCTTGGCCAAATGTTGTCCTATCCTAACAAACCACCAGTTCAAAGCTTATTTATTCAGCTTTCAGATGATGAAATCTGAATTTCAAAAAATGGACCCTTATGACTGGTTTTGTGATCCAGGGTCACATATTTGGTCTTTGTTTGTTGTTTAGACTTCTACTATTTTCATATCTTAATGAATCATTTATTAATTATTTGTTCATGTTTTTGAAGTATCCAATCCTATGACAGCATTTTAATGCCACGTAAAAACATGTCACGTTAAAACTTTTTGAGAATAAAGGTAAAAATTCGGAGAATAAATTTGAGATATTTTGAGAATAAAGTCGAAATATTTTGCAAATAAATTTGAAATTATGAGAATAAAGTCAAAATATTTTGAGAATATAGTAATAATTACGAGAATAAAGTTGAAATATTTTGAGAATGAAGTCAAAAATACTTTTTTTTATGTATTACTATTTAAAATACTATGTTAAAATGATTTATTCTCATAATTTCTACTATTTTCAAAATATTTCTACTTTAAATAATAAATCATTTTAACATAGTATTAATAAATAGTAATAAATAAAAAATTGAAAAAAGTATTTTTGACTTCATTCTCAAAATATTTTAACTTTATTCTCATAATTTTGACTTTATTCTCAAAATATTTTGAATTTATTCTCATAATTTTTTACTTTATTCTCATAATTTTTACTTTATTCTCAAAATATTTTAACTTTATTATCATAGGTTTGACTTTATTCTCAAAATATTTCGATTTTATTCCAAATATTTTGACTTTATTTTCATAATTTCAATTTTATTCTCAAAATATTTTGACTTTATTTTCGTAATTGACTTTATTCTCATAATTTTGACTTTATTCTCAAAATATTTTGCCTTTATTCTTGTAATTTTGAATTTTATTCTCAAAATATTTAGATTTTATTCTTGTGAAATTTACTATTTTTAAAATATTTCGATTTTATTCTCAAAATATTTTTACTTTATTCTTGTAATTTTTACTTTATTCTCAAAATATAATTTTGACTATTCTCAAAAATGTTCAACTATTTTTATAATTTTGACTTTGTTCTCAAAATATTTCAACTTTATTCTCATAATTTTTACTTTATTCTCAAAATATTTCGATTTTATTCTCAAAATATTTCAACTTTATTCTCGTAATTTTGACTTTATTCTCAGAATATATCAACTTTATTCTCAGAATTTTGACTTTATTCTCAAAATATTATGACTTTAATAAAAAAACATCATACAATCCAAAGTGGAAACTATTCATCAATTGTACATTTTTATTAACATTTGCCAATCATTATTACTTTTATTAGCATGTCCCAATAACCTGAATTCACCCTATTTTCACATATTGACAAATAGTTTATTAAACATTTGTTCATGTTTTTGCAGTACCCATCTAAAGTTGAGACTATTCATCCTTTGCAAATGTTTAGAAATGTACTAATCTTTTAGTATCTTTACGTACATTGGACTTTTAGCAGCTGTAACAACGTTTGTTTAAAGGGTGGTTAGTGAAGTTAAGTAAATGCTTGCTAAAGACAACACACATTGTAATTTGGCCGCAAAACATGCTTTTATTGCCTCAACACTTATATTAGTATAGTACTGTATAACATTAAACAGAATATTCCTAGAATCATACCTCAATTTTTCAAGAAAATACATCATTTATCAAAACAACCTAATATAAACAGTTTGAACCATGTTCCCTTATAGTAATCAAATTGACCCATGTATACTGTTTGACATTAATAATATTATTTCTTTGTCTCTTTCTCTTATCTTAGCCATTAAGAGGTAAAAACACAGTGGATCTGATTGTGGAAGGCTGTATTTTGGAGGTGCGTGATGCCTTTGAACCCACCGTGTATTGGGCGGCACAAGTCCGGCGTAACATCGGTGGACGTTTGTGCCTCAGCTATGTTGGATTAACTGACCCGGCCTATGACATGTGGATGTTCTACCTTGACACCAGGCTTCGCCCCATGGGCTGGGCCAAAGAGAACAATTTATCAATGAAACCACCCACAGGTGAGAGTATGAACCTGTATTTGATCAGTCTAAGCAACTAAATTAGACTAGTCAGTGTTAATCAATTGCATAAGTTTAATGAATTAAAATAAATGTAAAATGAATCATGTCCTCTATTCTTTTTTGCCAATTTTTCATTCAAAGTTTTGAGCTGAAGCAGCGTAGTTCATAGTCATGCTTTTACATTTTTCTTGAGGCTTCCCCTCCCGTATGCAAATTGTTCCATTGCACAATTGCCAAGTTCTGTGTGCAGCCTGCCTGACTTCCACACACTAATTATGATGGATCTGAATTCGCATTTCCCTAAAGGAAACCTTGCAAATAAATTCAAAGAACTTGTTCAGACATGTTCTTTCATGATCTTGCCTTTCTGTCAGATATGTAATATGTTATGTAAAGTATAAGGAATAACTGACAATGGTTAAATTTTGATAATGAATGCACACCCACAGTGACAATGCAATGCTTTATTTCTGTGGTGTGCATTCATTTCTTCAATGGAAAACCAGAAACCAGTTATTTAACTTATTAAATGGTTAACATGTACATGTTTGTCTCAAGACATTTATCGGGCTGTTTCTAGTTCAAAAGCATTGTTTAGAATATGTATTGATGACAGTTTCTAAGCAGTTATTTCGAGAAGAGAGAGTGATTGGGTGAATGTGATTATCTGCAACTGTGGCTCTTCCTTAAGAGGTAGTGATGCCACAAATAGCAAACCAATTAGTTGAACTACATTTCTCAGCAGCAAGGTGTTAGCATAAGTTTTTTTAAGCATTTTAGCTTTTCAGTAGCAAAACTATTTTGATTACATAGAATAACAGATGATGGATGGATGGATGGATGAAGTGCAGAATGATGGATGGATGGAAATACAATATGATGGATGGATTAATAGAAATACAGATTGATGATGCATGAATGGATGGATGATAGAGTGGTACAGAATGACAGACAGAGTGATAGACAGTAATAGAATGGTAAAACGTTATAGATAGATGGATAGATGACAGAAGTACAGAATGATGGATGGATAGAAGTACAGAATGATGGATGGATGGATGGCTGGAAGGAAGTACAGAATGATGGATGGATGGATGGATGGATGGATAGAGGATAAAGCGTTATAGATAGATGGATGGATAGATGGATAGATAGAAATACAGAATGATAGATGAATGGATGGATGGATAGAAGTACAGATGGATGGATGAAGGTACAGAATAATAGATGGATGGATGAAAATACAGAATGATGGCTGGATGGATGGATGGATGGATGGATAAAAGTACAAAATAATGGGTGAATGGATTGATAGATATAAATACAGGAATATGGATGGATGGATAAAAGTACAGAACAATGGATCTATGGATTGATAGATAAAAATACAGATTGATGATGCATGAATGGATAGATAGATAGATAGATAGATAGATAGATAGATAGATAGATAGATAGATAGATAGATAGATAGATAGATAGATAGATAGATAGATGGATAGATGGATAGATGGATGGATGGATAGAAATACAGAATGATGGATGAATGGATGGATGGATGGATGGATGGATAGAAGTACAGATGTATGGATGAATGTACAGAATAATAGATGAATGGATGAAAATACAGAATGATGGCTAGATGGATGGATAAAAGTACAGAACAATGGATCTATGGATTGATAGATATAAATACAGATTGATGATGGATGAATGGATGGATGGATAGAAGTACAGAATGATAATGGATGGATTGATGGATGAATAGAAGTACAGATGGATGGATGGATGAAGGTACAGAATGATGGATGGATGGAAGTACAGATTGATGGATGAAGGTACAGAATGATGGATGAATAGATAAAAGTACAGAATGGTAAATGGATGGATGGATGGATGGAAGTACAGAATGATGGATGGATAAAAGTACGGAATAATAGGTGGATGGTTGATAGATAAAAATACAGAATGATGATGGATGAATGGATGGATGGATAGAGGATAAAACGTTATAGATAGATGGATGGATAGATAGAAATACAGAATGATGGATGAATGGATGGATGGATGGATGGATGGATAGAAGTACAGATGGATGGATGAATGTACAGAATAATAGATGGATGGATGAAAATACAGAATGATGGCTGGATGGATAAAAGTACAGAACAATGGATCTATGGATTGATAGATATAAATACAGATTGATGATGTATGAATGGATGGATAAATAGAAGATAAAACGTTATAGATAGATAGATGGATGGATAGATGGATAGAAAGAAGTACCGAATGATGGCTGGATGAATATAAGTAAAGAATGTTGGATGGATGGAAAGTTAGAAGTACAGAATGATGGATGGATGGATGGATGGATGGATGGATATAAGTACAGAATGTTGGATGAATGGATAGATGGATAGATAGAAGTACAGAATGATGGATGGATGGATGGATGGATGAAGGTGCAGAATGATGGATGAATGAATAGATGGATGGATGAAGGTGCAGAATGATGGATGGATGGAAGGAAGTACAGAATGATGGATGGATGGATGGATGGATGGATATAAATACAGAATGTTGGATGGATGGATGGATGGATGGATGGAAAGATAGAAGTACAGAATGATTGACGGAACAACAGAATGACAGACAGAGTGATAGACAGAATAATATAATATGATAAAACTTTGCAGATAGTGGATTAATAAATAGTTAAATAAAATACTTGGTTAGATGAATAACTGGATGGATGGATGGGTAAAAAAATGATGGATATATAAATGGATGGGTAGTTGGTTAAATTAATAGATGGATAGGTGGATGAATAAATTCCTAAATGAATGACTGAATAGATTAATTAATATTTGGTTGAATAAATATTTAGATGGATGAGAAAAGTCTTTGATGTATAGAAAAATGGATGGATAACTAGATAAACAATAGGTTAAATCAATGAATGGATGGAAGGTTGGATGTGGATGGATAAATAGATAAAACACTTTTATGAATTGATAAATGGATGATAACTGGAGGGGTATTTGGTTAAAAGGATGAATGATAAATCGTTGGTTAAATAAATGCTTGAATGGATGGATGGATGGATGGATAGCTGGATGAATAACAATGGATGTGGATGTATGGATGAGCTTGTGTTTCTCTCTTTCTCTTTCAGATTGGATTGATTTAAGGAGCAGCTCAGAATGGACTGAAGCTTTAGATGAAGCCACAACTGAAGCCTTGAAAAGTCCACTTCCACTAGAGGTCTTCAAGGTGTGTGTGTGTGTGTGTGTGTTTTGGGAAAGTTGAAGCTGTGGGGCACAATTTTTCACAAAGCTCTTGATAACTTGCAACTAACTAACATAACTAACTAACAACTGCTATCTGTATGTGTGTGATTCAGGATCACGCTGACCTACGCACACACTCCTTCAAGGCAGGAATGAAGCTTGAAATGGTGTCACCCATTGAACCCTTCCACATCTGCCCTGTGTCTGTAACTAAAGTACGCTGTTTCACACACACACACACACACACACACACACGGTCACACACTAGATGAAGGGTTATTATGCCAGAGGTTATATTTACTAGTCACCTACCCTGACATCAGTCTCTCTGTGTCTCACACCATGTCTCTCTGTTCTGCAGGTCTATAATGAATACTACTTTCAGATCACAATCGATGACCTCACAGCTGAAGCCACGCCCACTTGTGTGGTGTGTCACGCTGAGTCACCAGGCATCCTGCCAGTCCAGTGGTGTCTGAAGAATGGCGTCGGACTGGAGAGGCCAGAAGGTTGGTGTGACAGTGGTAATGGGATTTTGCTTTATTGAATTCATATTCACTTAACACGAGTCGTTATGCAGTTTGTATTTTATCTTAGTTTTATATTTATTTAAGTGTGCTTTATTGGTGTGTTATGTATTGGTATTTGCCATTGCATCAGAAAATACAATTTGTAAAAAACTTTAAATAAAGTGAGAAATACAAATTAAGTATTCTAAAATAAGTATTCTAAAATAGATTAGCTATCACTATATTTATCTTTTATATGTATACAACATAATAATAATAATAATAATAATAATAATAATATTTTATAAAAAAAAATCAAAATATAATTAGTGAAATAAATTAAAGAAATATAGAAATAAATAAATATGAATATTAATATAAAAATACAAATCTAATGTCAGATTACCTACATATTTTTATTATATTTATATAACATTATTATTATTATTAATAATAATAATATATTTTTTTCATAAAAAAAACAGTTGTTAAAAATAATTAAGGATGTTAAAAACTTGTCTTTTCAGCTCCATGTGCTTTATTGGCAGGAAGGAATTGTATTGCTGAAACACTTGCATTTGTACAGCAAAGAATAAAAATTACTTTAAAAAATAAATAAATAAATAAAAATACAATAAAATAAATATTAATATATATTAATAAATATTATAAAAATATAAAAATACAAATTTAATGACAGATTACCTATCATTATATTTATAATATTATATTTCTATATAACATCAATAATAATATTAATAATAATACAAATGAAATATAAAATAAATCAATATTAGTAGTATGACAGATTTCCTATCATTATATATATATATATATATATATATATATATTAGTGGTGGGCCGTTATCGGCGTTGACGTGCTGCGTTAATGTGAGACTCTTATCGGGCGATAAAAAAAAAATATCGCCGTTAATCTATTCTCAAAGTTGGGAGCTGGGTCTATACTACGCAAGCTATGATGACTTTCACCTTGATAGTTTAGCGCGGATGTATATCTAGCCGAATTGCACTGTAGGGGGCGAGAACGAGTCTTCGAACCTGTGTGTATGCCTACTGTGAAATTACCACATCAAACGAGACGTGCTAACATGGATGCAGCTATGAAGCCGTGCCCCAGTGAAAATCTGCTGTGCCCCAGTAAAATCTCAAATTTGAGTTATAATTTACTTTGATAATACAGAAATAAAGACATTAAACTATATGCAACAACTGAATTGACGCTTCTAAAAGCAACGCAGTTTAACCGGAGACTATGCACACAGATATCCATGCCCGTGCGCGTCTGTTTATTTAACTGCAACGCACACGTCGCGCAGCCTTTTACGCAGAAGTACATGCAGTGTAGGAATAGTTGTTTACACAAGTTTGTATAGTTAATTGTGTTGTAAATGCAACTGTCAAGCAGTTTGTGATGCATTTTGGAAACAGGAGATGAGCCCCTGGTCTAATGCGCCACCTGGCTTGAGAAACCCGTTCTCGAAGTCTTACTTTTAGTCATGATTAAGGTAGCACACATATTCTGAATGCCTTCGGCAGAATTCAAATTAGCCATTTTAATCTAGATTAATTCCAAGATTACAGTGAGATTAATCTATATTAAAAAAATAATCTATGCCCACCACTAATATAAATCCATCCAATATAAATAAAGTTATATAGATAAAATAGAATAAAATAAAAAATAAGGAATATTAATATGAAAATACAAATCTAATGACGGATTTCCTATAATTATAGTGTTTAATATTTATATAATATTATTATTAATATTACATTACCTATAATTGTATAATTATATAACATTAATAATAATAATAATAATACAGTAATATTTTATAAAACAATTGTCAAACAATAAGTAGAGGAATAAATAATCAGAGAATGAAATTAGTAAAGTAACATAAATAAATAAATAAATAAATAGGAATATTAATATAAAAATATGAATCTATTGACAGATTACCTACATTTACATTTTTATATTTATATAACATTAATACAAAAAATATTATTATTAATAATGATAATAATAATAAAAGTAATTTTTTTATATAAAACAATGGTCAGATTGTCAATTTTTTGGCAGGAAAGTATTGTATTGCAAAAACAAAACAAAACAAACAAAAAAAAAAAAACATAAAATAAAAAGTATTAATTTCTAAATGGAAGGTATAAAATAAAATAAAATAAAATACATATACATATATTACTATAAAAATACAAATCTAATAACAGATTACCCATTATTATTTTTACAATATTATAACAAAGAAACATTAAAACACAGTACATAATATATAGTACAATCAAAGTATATTTGCTCATAATATGTCTCTTTCGTTCTATCAGCCACTCTGCCTCACTTATCTTTCTATCTCATTTGGTTTTTCTGTGTGTCTCATTTTCGGTCAGGTTTTGAGTCACAGGACTTCGATTGGGCGGACTATCTCAAACACACTGGTGCTGAAGCCGCTCCAGATGTGTGTTTCCCAAACGTAAGGCACTTTCTCTCAATGTTTCCCTAGAGCCACCTCGTCTTCAGATGACCATGTGTGTGGTTTGATGGTATCTAAACGAGACTTTGGGGATTTCTTCTCAATAAGATAAAGTCTAATGACTGTGCTAACTTACTGGGTTTCCCCATTGCGCTGTTGGTCACATTGACGTGCACAAAGTGCAAAAAGATTGTTTTGTTTTTTTATAAGAAATACCCCTCCCCTCTTGTGTTTCTCGTTCCTCATAAAGTTCAAAGTTGACTATGTAAACAACATAGTCAGGGCTATAAAATACAATGATTTCCTGGCAATGGATACATGTCCTAAAATATGTTTTGTTTGTTTGTAGCTAAACAATACAATATTTGAAAAAATACATACACATGAGGTCAAAAATTTACATACACCTTGCAGAACCTGCAAAATGTTAATTATTTTATCAAAATAAGAGGGATCATACAAAATGCATGTCATTTTTTGTTTAGTACTGACCAGAATGTGAAGATATTTTACAAAAAAGACATTTACATATAGTCCACAAAAGAAAATATCCAGAATTTATATTTAAAAAAATTACTTGTTTTTTCCGCATTTTTTTGTATTTGAACCCTTTCCAACAATGACTGTATGATTTTGAGGTCCATCTTTTCACACCGAGGACAACTGAGGGACTCATATGCAACTATTACAGAAGGTTCAAACACTCACTGATGCTCCAGAAGGAAACACAATGCATTAAGAGCCGGGGGTGAAAACTTTTGAACAGATTGAAAATGTGTAAATTTTTCTTATTTTGCCCATATATCATATTTTTTTCAATTTAGTACTGCCTTTCAGAAGCTACAGAAGATACTTACATGTTTCATAAAAGACAAAATGAGTTAAATTTACCCTGATCTTCAAATTCCAAAAGTTTTCACCCCCCGGCTCTTAATGCATTTAAAGCCATAATTATTTTGGAATTCGAGACAAAAGCTATGACTGCAGGCTTTTTTGTTGTTTATTTTGCACCAATTATCGCATGTAAATGGTGATACGTCGAATACATCTGTTTGCCATTGTTTTCAAGGATTCATTAAAACTTTTGCGTTAAGAAGTTATTTTCCTTGACTATGTATCTGCCTCATTATCCAGTTTGTGATATGCATTGTTTTGTGTAATTGGACACATGATGCTTTTTCCACTGACCTATTTTTCTTTGTGAGCAGGCATCTCAGAGCAGGGGCTTCTTTAAGGATATGTGGCTTGAAGCTGTGAATCCACTCCAACCTTCCGAACTCTGCGTCGCTCGCATCACTCAGGTCAAAGGTCGGCTTCTCTGGCTCAGACTGGAAGGTAGGAATGAACACAGCATGTATGTTAACCTTCTTTGCGTAATATTTAATAGAAATCTCTAGAGGCAGTGATCTTGAAGTAAATACTACGACATACTGACACATTGTTGACACAATTTTCACCTCTGCTCTCTGTCTTTGTCTTTAGGTCTGACTAAGCCGCTACCAGATTGTGTAGTGGATGTTGAGAGTATGAATATCTTCCCTGTGGGCTGGTGTGAAGCTAACGGCTATCCGCTAACACATTTACTGAAGACAGTCTGTGAGTCTTATAGATTTTTTTTTTTTTTTTACATCTGTGACCACAACATATGCTTTTTATAAACATTTAGGGCCAGATTTACTAACAGCTTGAGCCAGCACAAACTGTCTTTTGGTGTTAAAATAATATTTATAATTTATATAATATATAACAAGAAAAAAAAAAAAGAGAATAAGTTGGAATTGCGAAATACAGACTCAAAATTCTTTGAAAAACCTGAATTGTGAGTTTACATTTTACAATTCTGACTTTATAACTTGCGATTGCAATTTTATATCACACAATTTTCCGGAAAAAATGTCAGAAGTGCGAGTTTATATCTTGCAATTGTGACTTTATAATCTGGAATTCTGAATTTACACCTCACAATTCTAAAAAATAAGTCAGAATAAATTTTCGACTAAGTCAAAATTGCAAAAGTTTATGATTCGCAATTCTGACTTTATAACATTCAATTGCAAGTTATTACGTCAGAATTGTAATATATAAACTCGCAATTCTGAGAAAATATTAGTCTTTTTCCCCCTCAGACTTAGAATTTATAACAAGAAAAAAAAAGTCGGAATTGCAAGATACAAACTCGAAATTCTTTGAAAAACTATATAACTCGGAATTCTGAGTTTACACCTCACAATTCTAAGAAATAAGTCAGAATTGTGACTTTTTTCATTCATTTTCAACTAAGTCAAAATTGCGAAAGTTTGTTTCGCAATTCTGACTTTATGACATTCAATTGCAAGTTATTAAGTCAGAATTGTGAGATGTTAACTCGCAATTCTGAGAAAATATCTGTCTTTTTTCCCCTCAGACTTGGAATTTATAACAAGAAAAAAATAGAAAAGTCAGAATTGCAAAATACAAACTTGAAATTCTTTGAAAAACTATATAACTCGGAATTCTGAGTTTACACCTCACAATTCTAAGAAATAAGTAAAAATTGTGACTTTTTTCATTAATTTTCAACTAAGTCAAAATTGCGAAAGTTTGTTTCGCAATTCTGACTTTATGACATTCAATTGCAAGTTATTAAGTCAGAATTGTAATATATAAACTCGCAATTCTGAGAAAATATTAGTCTTTTTTCCCCTCAGACTTAGAATTTACAACAAGAAAAAAAAGAAAAAATAAGTCAGAATTGTGACTTTTTTCATTCATTTTCAACTAAATCAAAATTGCGAAAGTTTGTTTCGCAATTCTGACTTTATAACATTCAATTGCAAGTTATTAAGTCAGAATTGTGAGATGTAAACTCAGAAGTGCGAGTTTATATCTTGCAATTCCAACTTAATAACTTGCAACCGTGAATTTACATCACACAATTCTGAGGAAAAAATGTCAGAAGTGCGAGTTTATATCTTACAATTCTGACTTTATAACTTAGAATTCAGAGTTTAGACCTCACAATTCTAAGAAATAAGTCAGAATTGTGACTTTATTCAGAAACGTTCACAAAAGTCAGAATTGCGAAAGTTTATGTTTCGCAATTCTGACTTTATAACATGCAATTGCAAGTTATTAAGTCAGAATTGTGAGATGTTAACTCGCAATTCTGAGAAAATATCTGTCTTTTTTTCCCCTCAGACTTGGAATTTATAACAAGAAAAAAATAGAAAAGTCAGAATTGCAAAATACAAACTTGAAATTCTTTGAAAAACTATATAACTCGGAATTCTGAGTTTACACCTCACAATTCTAAGAAATAAGTAAGAATTGTGACTTTTTTCATTAATTTTCAACTAAGTCAAAATTGCGAAAGTTTGTTTCGCAATTCTGACTTTATGACATTCAATTGCAAGTTATTAAGTCAGAATTGTAATATATAAACTCGCAATTCTGAGAAAATATTAGTCTTTTTCCCCCTCAGACTTAGAATTTATAACAAGAAAAAAAAGAAAAAAAAAGTCGGAATTGCAAGATACAAACTCGAAATTCTTTGAAAAACTATATAACTCGGAATTCTGAGTTTACACCTCACAATTCTAAGAAATAAGTCAGAATTGTGACTTTTTTCATTCATTTTCAACTAAGTCAAAATTGCGAAAGTTTGTTTCGCAATTCTGACTTTATGACATTCAATTGCAAGTTATTAAGTCAGAATTGTGAGATGTTAACTCGCAATTCTGAGAAAATATCTGTCTTTTTTCCCCTCAGACTTGGAATTTATAACAAGAAAAAAATAGAAAAGTCAGAATTGCAAAATACAAACTTGAAATTCTTTGAAAAACTATATAACTCGGAATTCTGAGTTTACACCTCACAATTCTAAGAAATAAGTAAGAATTGTGACTTTTTTCATTAATTTTCAACTAAGTCAAAATTGCGAAAGTTTGTTTCGCAATTCTGACTTTATGACATTCAATTGCAAGTTATTAAGTCAGAATTGTAATATATAAACTCGCAATTCTGAGAAAATATTAGTCTTTTTCCCCCTCAGACTTAGAATTTATAACAAGAAAAAAAAGAAAAAAAAAGTCGGAATTGCAAGATACAAACTTGAAATTCTTTGAAAAACTATATAACTCGGAATTCTGAGTTTACACCTCACAATTCTAAGAAATAAGTCAGAATTGTGACTTTTTTCATTCATTTTCAACTAAGTCAAAATTGCGAAAGTTTATGTTTCGCAATTCTGACTTTATAACATTCAATTGCAAGTTATTAAGTCAGAATTGTGAGATGTAAACTCAGAAGTGCGAGTTTATATCTTGCGATTCTGACTTTATAACTCGGAATTCATAGTTTAGACCTCACAATTCTAAGAAATAAGTCAGAATTTTGACTTTTTTCATAAACTTTCACAAAAGTCAGAATTGGAAAAGTAAACTTTCGCAATTCTGACTTTATAACATGCAATTGCAAGTTATAAAGTCAGAATTATGAGATGTAAACTCGCAATTCTGAGAAAATATCAATCTTTATCCACTCAGTCTTGGAATTTAGAACGAAAAAAAAGTCAGAATTGCAAAATACAAACTTGAAATTCTTTGAAAAACAGAATTGTGAGTTTATATTTTGCAATTCTGACTTTATAACTTGCAATTGCAAATTTATATCAAACAATTTTGAGTAAAAATGACAAGTGCGAGTTTATATTTTGCAATTCTGACTTTATAACTCAGAATTCAGAGTTTAGACCTCACAATTCTAAGAAAAAAGTCAGAATTGTGACTTATTTCATAAACTTTCGCAGAAGTCTTTCAAAAGTTTATGTTTCGCAATTCTAACTTTAAGACATGCAATTGCAAGTTAAGTCAGAATTGTGAGATGTAAACTCATAATTCTGAGAATATATCTGTCTTTTTCCCCTCAGACTTGGAATTTATAACAAGAAAAAAAGGAAAAAGTCAGAATTGCAAAATACAAACTCAAAATTCTATATAAAAAAACTGAATTGCAAGTTTATATCTTGCAATTCTGACTTTATAACTCGGAATTCAGAGTTTAGAACTCACAATTCTGAGAAAAATGGTGAAAACAGGCATTCATAGGCTGCAACTTAACAATATATAAAAAAACTAATGGGTAACAATATTTTCTGAATTCACTGTGTATTTTTTGTACACTGTAACAAAACAAATTAAAAAATAAAATAAATTAAAAAAATCATTAGAAAAGCAGAAAAGGTGCTGGTAACTCTATTAAGTACACCAAAATTTCCTTTAATCCTAAAACAAAATACAATGCAATGTGCAATTTAAAATATGGAAGAACAAAAAAAAAAAAAAAAAATTGGGAAGATATTAATACAGAAAATTCTTTCATATTAACACATTTTTCTTTGACTTTTATTTCATGCTCTAAAATGTGTAATCGTTTAGACACTAGACATACAAATACAAATTCTTGTGTAGTAAGACTGGAAAATTCTTGGGAATTCTCTGGTGAAAGGTTTTGGAGAACCCTGATATTTCATGTTGACATTTACGGCTATGTAAAAAAGGAATTATTACCAATGAGATTAAAAAAAAAAATCATCTTGATAATCAGAAATGAATTATAGTCAAACCAAAATTTATTCAGACACCTTCAAAATTTCTCACATGAACACAGTTTATTCGCTAAAGTTTAGAAAATGGTAATATGATAAATACTCAAGAACTGTTAAACTGTGTCAGAACCAATTTATTTTGATAATGTCAGATAACTTTGATAGAAAGGTATGTAACAAAACATGGTCAGGTCAAAGTGTCAAATCAAATTTTTGTAAATTTTACTGGTATGAAGAACTTTTGGGTATAAAATGTCACAGTTTATTTTATTTTGTTATCCTCACTTACATAAATGAACTATAGTGTCCTGTACCCACTAGTTAAACAATATCAAAACTTATAACTGGTGTCTAAATTATTTTTGGTTTGATTTTACATAAACAGTACTTTTTTGAAAGCAAACCAAACCAGATTTTTTTTATAATTTCATGGGATTTCCAAAGAACAAAGACAAATCCTGTCCCTGTTTTTCCCAATGAGTCATGTTTTTGTATGATGTTTCAGGTTTGCCTCAGAAGAAGATTGCTGTTGTTCAGCCTGAGAAACAGTGAGTAGATGTACCCATTGTTTTTTTTAACCATGAGCCTTTGTGTTTGTGTTGCTAGAAAGTGTGGGGCTTTTTACCTAAATGTGTCATGTATGCAATTCATCTACTTCTGTTTTCCTCTGTTGTTTTTGTTATCCGAAATATATTTTGATGCTGTAGTTCTATGGTGTTTAACAGTTTCTGTAATTTTCAATTAATTGATTTATTTATTTTTAGGTTGGTCCCCTCACAGCCTCCTGATGGCCCTCTAAACCTGTGCTCATCCATCACCACAGATACAGGTTTTACTACATATTCTACAAATAATTTAATCTAAACTTTGCATTTACAGTACAGACAATTTGAATTCATGTCATATGACCATTTAGAAATGGATTTTGTGCTAACAGCAATCTACCGTATGAATGTGTCATCTAGGTTTGGTGAATGGAAAATACTGTTGTTCTCAGCTCTTCATCAACCATCGGTGTTTCTCTGGTCCGTATCTCAACAAAGGGCGAATCGCTGAGTTACCAAAGGCCGTGGGGCCTGGAAAGTGTGCTGTAGTCCTCAAAGAGGTACAATCCTCTCTGACTTGTTGCAAATAAAGTCAAAGTCAAAGTCAACTTTATTGTCAATTCTGCCACATGTACAGGACATACAGAGAATTGAAATTGCGTTACTCTCAGACCCATTAAAAAAAATATATATAATAAAAAAAAATATATATATATATGAATAAATACAAATAAACATAATATATAAAAAGAAAAATACAATATAAAATTAATAACAATAAAAAAATAACATGAAGAATTAGTGACAGTTGAAGTCAGAATCTGCATAATGTTAATTATTTTACCAAAATAAAAGGGATCATGCAAAATGCATGTTATTTTTCTGTTCTTTAGAAAAATCTTTCATGTCCCAAAAATTCTTTGGTTTTTCAGCATTTTTGTGTATTTTAACCCTTTCCAACATTGACTATGATTTTGAGATCCATCTTTTCACACTGAGGACAACTGAGGGACTCATATGCAACTATTACAGAAGGTTCAAACGCTCACTGATGCTCCAGAAGGCAAAATTCTGCATTAAGATCTTCAAATTTCAAAAGTTTTCACCCTCCGGCTCTCAGTGAATTGTGTTTCCTTCTGGGGCATCAGCGATTGTTTGAACTTTCTGTAATAGTTGCATATGAGTCCCTCAGTTGTCCTCAGTGTTAAAGGATGGATCTCAAAATCATACAGTCATTGCTGGAAAGGGTTCAAATACACAAAAATGCTGAAAAACCAAAGATTTTGTGGGACCTGAAGAATTTTTCTGAAGAACAGCAGGCAGTTTAACTATTCAGGACAAACAAAGGACTCAAGAACAACTAACGCTAAAAAACAAAAAACAATAACAGCTGTGGATCATTCAGGTAACAACACAGTATTAGAAATCAAGTGTATGTAAACTTTTGAACGGGAACATTTTTATAAATTTAACTTATCTCTTGTGGACTATATGTGAACATCTTTTATCTAAAATATCTTATTCAGGTCAGTACTAAATAAAAAATAACATGCATTTTGTATGTTCCCTCTTATTTTGGTAAAATAATTAATATTTTGCAGATTCTGCGTGTATGTGTATGTAAACGTTTGACTTCAACTGTATTTGCCTTCACTAGTTTACACATTTTAAATAGGGTGTGATAAATTATTTAATTACATTTCTACATTAAAATGAGCTAATAAAAGTTATACATGCACAATTATTTTACCAGCACAAGTAAAAAATAATTTAAAATAGTTTTACATGGAGTTTAGATGTTTCCCATCAACTGCCCACTAGATGTAGTGCATATGCACATGTGTTTGTGTGTAGGTGTGTTTGAATTTGTTTGTATATACTTACGTAACATGATTCATTAAATAAACATCATGATGTATTCATAGTGATGTTTTTCCTCACAGATTCTGACAATGTTAATAAACTCAGCGTATAAACCGGGCCGTGTGCTCAGAGAACTACAGATGGTGGAAGACCCACAGTGGAACTGTCAGGAGGAAACCTTGAAAGCCAAGTATGAACACACACACATTCATGTTTACTTAATTATCTGAATGAGAATACACCATAGACATTGATTTGTTTCTGTAGAATTAAAAATATTTATAAATATTTTTTAAACAACAACATCAAGTGGAGGTTATGTTAGACTTGGCTAACTTCTCATGACAGAAGATAAATTAGCAGATTGATGTAACCACTTGTGTGTGTAAATATCCTTTTTCAGATTTTTTAAGTGTTTTTTCCCGTCCAATAAATTCTGCTCTGTTAGTAACTATTATTCATCTGCAATTTATTTATTTTTCAATTATTCAGTTGAAGTCACTCAGCTATGTTAGATGACTTTGTTTAGGGGTAAATGTGTGTGCTTGGAACAATATTATAATAATTTTCATTATTTACTTTTATGATTGACATTGGGCACAACTATATTAAATATTTTTAATCCATATTGTTTTTAACTATAATTAAAAATAAGAGAAAAGATGGAAATAATTACAAAAAAAAAATCACTTTTTTATTGGAATCCTGTTTCTGCCATGGTAACAATAAACATAATTGCATAATTTTTCTCACAATTATGAGTTTATTTCCCACACTTCTCACTTTTCTATCACTTTTTTATCTCACAATTCTGAGTTAAAATTTTGCAATTCTGACTTTTTTTTATCACAATTCTGAGTTAATATCTTGCAATTCTGACTTTTTATCTCACAATTTTGAGTTCATATCTTGCACTTCTGACTTTTTTCTCAAAATTGTGAGTTTATATCTTGCAATTCTGACTTTTCTCAAAATTGTAAGTTTATATCTTGCTAATGTGAATTTATCTCTTACATTTGCAGGTTTATATCTTGCAATTCTAAGAAAAAAGTCTGAATTACAACATATAAACTTAACATAAAAACTTTTATCTCACAATTCTAAGTTAATATCTTGGGATTCTGACTTTATCTCACAATTGTGAGTTAATATCTTGCAAATCTGACGTTTATCTCACAATTCTGAATTAATATCTTACAAATCTGACTTTTTTCCTCAGAATTGTGAGTTTATATTTCAGTTCTGAGTTTATATCTTGTACTTCTGGCATTTTTCTCAGAACTGCAACTTTATTTCTATTATAGGCTTTCTCGAAATTCAAACTTTGTGAAATATATAATTGTAAAATATATACATGCAATTGTGAGTTTATAAGTTAAAATTGCAAGATACAAATTTCAATTCAGAGAATAAAGTCACAATTGAGATATCGGAGTTAATAACTGACTTAATATCTCGCAATTCTGGCTTTTTCTCAGAATTGTGTGTTAATATCTAGCAATTCTGACTTTTTATCTAATAATTCTGAGTTAATATCTTGTAATTCTGACTTGTTTTCTCAGAAATGTGAGTTTATATCCCAGTTCTGAGTTTATATCTCGCAATTGAAAAAATAAATTTTTCTCAGAACTGCAACTTTTCTATAGGCTTTCTTTTTTTTTCTCAGAATTGTGAAAAATATGTGCAATTGTGAGTTTATAAGTCGTACAAATTGCAAGATGCGTACAATTCAGAGAATAAAGTCAGAATTGTAACATAACGTGCATTAATTATTAATTACAAGTTTGTAACTTTTAATTGAGAGATAAACTTACAATTTCTGAAAAGTCAGAATTGCATGAATGATTTGCAAGAAAGATTTTTTTTTATTCTATGGTGGAAACAAGCTTCCATGCTTTTGTCTGACGACTTGAGCTAATCATTTATTTTAACCTGTTAACTAAAAGAGCATTCCAACACTATTGAGTGTGTTTGTGTGGCTCTAAAAACAATAATATCACTAATTAGCAAACATACAAAATGAAAGTGCAATCATAATGAACAGATTCATTTGCATATTGAGATTTTAACAGAGCTGATTAGTATAGTCATGTGTATGTGAGCCGAATATCTCAAATCTTTCATTTTCATAATATTCTTGATGGTGAAAACATATTTGCTTCTTTATAGATACAAAGGAAAAAGCTATCGCTCTACTATGAGGATCGTAAGAACGGCAGACCAAGTGTCAGAGTTTTGTCGTCGAGTATGCGAGAGACTTCAATGTTGTCCGAATCTTTTCGGTCCAACAATTGTGTCCGACAAATGCCCCGAAAACTGCTTCAGCCAAACCAAGACCAAATACAGTGAGTGTTTTATTCCTCTACGGTGATGAAAAGAGATGTTTGCTCAAACATGGAATTAAAATGACATGTTTCACAAGAGCAAAGGTATCATTTTCTTCAGAAACACACACAGATACACTCAGACTCACACGTAGCTCTTGCTAACTGTCAGTGATCATGTGTGTGTACATTTATGTCTGACGTAGCATATTACAAGAAGAGGAAAGTCGGCCGTCCAAGTTTAGGAGAGAATGCACAGGACGGAGACATGACCAAACCAGCCCGACGCCGAAAGAAACGCAAAGCCATCTTTGTCCAGAAGAAACGGCGCACTTCCATTGTCGGATACCACACCACAGAGTCACCCCAGGTTTGCCAAACCACATGAACCCAGACAAAAACACACACTCAGAAACATTCACTTGCAAACTCACTGAAACACAATCTTAGCAAGCAAATGCAAGCACATTTACAGGGATAGTTCACCCAAAACATTCAAAACTAAAAATTCTGCCATTAATTGCTCAACCTCGTGTCATTTCAAACCTTTGTTCATTTTCAGAAGACAAATTAAGATACTCTAATGAAATCCGAGAGCTTTCTGAACCTGCATAGACAGAAACACAACTGACACGTTCAAGGCCTAGGTCATCATTAAAATAGTCCATGTGACTATTTTCTGGTTTAACCCTCAATGACCGAGACAGCCGCTCGCAGCTAAAAATAACTATTGTTCTTAAATGTTTAATAACTTTTGAATCCCTAATTCAAATTGAATGCTTTAAAAAGTCTCGTAATGCACAGAGTCTACTCTTTTCACCCTTTTTTACTCTACTCTTGATATAATTTGTCTCATTTGGATATTCAGAGGCTCTGTAGTGAGCGTGATTACGTTATCGCATTTCCTCAGCACGCATTTCGGTCCTCTGAGCCAAACAGGAACGATTGTTGATGCTTAAGGTGGGCGTACACGGTGCGATTTTTGAGGTCGTACGAGCTCGCATGCGATTTTTGTGGTTATCGGAGGGAATCGTCTCTTCTCGTATGGTCGGGGCTCGTATGGTGTATGACAACTTACGAGACGAGCAGAGTGCCTTACGAGCACTTCACGACCTCACGATCATTTTTAAACATGTCAAAAAACTTCGGGAGCTGTCGGATTGAAGACGTGACGTGTGCTGTTGAACGAGCTGATTTGTTGAGCAAACTGCAAATGACCAATCAGAAGCTAAAGAAAACCACAGAAGAAGATGAACATGACAGCGCCACACGGTGACTTGGACTATTGAGAAAGAGGATAACCTCGCTGAACTTTGGCAAGAACAGCGAGCGCTGTATGAGTTATCGATCGGTGATCGATCACCTATTGTTTGCTACAGCTATTGCTAGCTAT
Source organism: Garra rufa (assembly GCF_049309525.1). NCBI lineage: Eukaryota > Metazoa > Chordata > Actinopteri > Cypriniformes > Cyprinidae > Garra > Garra rufa. The sequence continues at coordinate 26,666,660 of NC_133364.1, forward strand.
AGTGGTGGCCAACTAGCCCCCTCGACGTGCATAATACTAGGTTAAAACATACATTACAATGCTGTACAGTGCTGTAGCATTGCAGTTCCAATGTCTTTAATTTAATGCTTGTTAGCACTGCTGTAGAGGTGAAGTTTTGTCAAGTTTGCAACGAGTGTACACACGCAATGGTGATCAGACGGTTCCTGCATGTGTAGCAAAGTATCACAGCTCATATTTTTTATATGCAGTTATGAGATAGACAGAGAGCAGTTTTATTGAACAGTACATACACAGTATATTATACACAGCCTTCCTCTCAGAATGTGATCGGCAGGTTTTAAAATCGTGCCGTGTACCACTGCGTCCGTAAAAAAAAAAGTCACTCGTGACGTGTGCGTGACCATACGGTCTTCCGACTGTCCGAATTCGCACCGTGTACGGCCGCCTTTAGTCCCACCCCTGTGCCCAGATTGGTTCAAAATGTTGTCTATTCAACCAATAAACATAGGTTTTGGACTTTTGAACCACCGATTAGCATGTTTCTTTGCAAATCTGAAAAAACGCAAAGTGAAAGTAAAGTGCTTCTTGCGTGCTTGAAAACAAACGCAAAATAACACATTTGCATGACAGCATTCTTTGAAAAAGCACAAAAATACTCACGACAGAGTCCTTTGACGTAACAAAAACAAGGATGAAACAGTAGTATATATTGGATAAAGCTCTGGAATTAAGGTTTTCGCGTCACTAGGCGATGTCCCGGTAAAATAGATTCCGACGCAGACTACAGCCAGCAGATCCATTTATTTGGTTGTTATATTAAGTAACTAATTCTTATATAGTTTGTAAAGATTATTTGCACTATTTTTTCTTTTGTACTCATAAACTCAGTATATTTCTGTCTCATTTTGTGTGTAGTTTGTGAACAATTTGCACTGTTTATATTATTTTGCACAAGACTGTCTATTTTTTCCTACACTGTTCGTGTTTATTGTTCATACTCAGATTAAGAATATATTTATCTGAAAAAGTTTTTTTTACTGTGTTTTGCTATTATATAACACTGTTTCTGCTATGACTTTACTCCTGAATCGTTTTTGGACAGGTCTATATTGTCAATAAACTAAATAGGCCTGTTTTTCACTGAAAAGCACCTAGAATATTGTAAAAAATGGTTATACCTTGCTTGGGGATTGTTATATATAGACACAATTTTATTTGAAACTGTGAAACACCTAAATACAAATTTCTAAAGAAAAAAAAAATCCAAACTTCAGGAGTTTTTGTTTGAGTACACAGTAAAAAACAACTAATTGTTGCTAGCGTTTTTCCTAAAATTCTGGAAATTCACTCATTTTTAGAGAAAGCAAAATGAAAATTGTAATTTTAAATTAGCTAGACATGAAGTTCAAGTTATTATGTTTATAATGATATATGACAATTGATGCTGACTGCTAGAATAGGTCTGAAAAACCAAAACAAAGAAATGTACAGGTGTCTCAGGTGCCCCAAAAATGTTCTAGGTCTTTAAAGGAGTAGTTCACTTTTTAGAACAAAAATGTACAGATTATGTACTCACCCCCTTGTCATCCAAGATGTTCATGTCTTTCTTTCTTCAGTGGTAAAGAAATTATGTTTTTGAGGAGAACATTTCATGATTTTTCTCCATATAATGGACTTCTATGGTGCCCCCGAGTTTGAACTTCCAAAATGCAGCTTCAAAGGCCTCTAAACCATCACAGCCGAGGAAAGGAGGGTCTTATCTAGAAAAATGATCCGTTATTTTCTAAAAAAAAAAAAAAAAAAAAGACAATTTATCTACTTTTTAACATCAAATGCTTGTGTTGTCTAGTAGTGTGTACTCTGTGTAGAGATTAAAAAGTATATAAATTGTAAATGTTTTTAGAAAAAATAACCGATCATTTCGCTAGATAATAATCTTTTTCCTTGGCTGGGATCATTTAGAGCCCTTTGAAGCTGCATTTAAACTGCATTTTGGAAGTTCAAACTTGGGGGCACCATAGAAGTCCATTATATGGAGAGAAATCCTGAAATATTTTCCTCAAAAAATATCATTTCTTTACGACTGAAGAAAGAAAGACATGAACATCTTGGACAACAAGGTGGTGAGTACATTATCTGTACATTTTTGTTCTGAAAGTGAACTACTCCTTTAAGGGATAACCTTAATTTTATGAAGCCACGAGAACACTTTCTGTGCACATTATTCAAATGTGATTGCGCTTTAGGATCCAGTCTAACCCAATTCCTGTGTCTTTATAGGATAGTGATTATTACTACGATGATGAGGATGAAGATTTTGAGGAGTGGGGCAGCGAGGCAAGTTCCAGCTCAACGCGTGAGGAGGCATCTGCCCCGAAGAGAGGAAGACCACCGCGCCGTGCTGCTCTTCAGCGGAGGGCGACCCATCCAGGGCCAGAGACCTCAGACAGATCCTCTCCCAGAAGAACCACACGCTCTGTTTCTTACAGCCAGAACCAGACAGCCAAAAACACAAACACAAAGGTAAAACATCTATGTAGACCTTTTGTATGAATTATTCATATATTTAGTTTATAATGTACGTCTCCAGTCAGATTATATGAGTTAAAGGGAACTGTGCTTGTGTGCTTATGTAGACTGAGAGTTTTGAAGAGGAAGATCGTCTGGTGTTAGAGAGGAACCCTCTGGAATGGAGCGTCTCTGATGTGGTTGACTTCATCACATCCACAGATTGTGCCTCTCTTGCGAAGATATTCCAAGAGCAGGTACAGTACATTAATTAACCTATCATTTGGCCCTTTTTTACTTCATATTAAGTTATTAAAAAAATGAGTTGCTTTCTTAGCAGTAAGAAAGATTGTTTATTTTAAATTGTATTTTAATGGTTGAAAATGATTGAAACATTTAATATTGCAGACTTCTGTAAATGAATATGCTGAATAACATTTGATCAGTCTTTTATTTTATTTCTGTAATTGTCAAAGATGATCATTTTTATTTTTATGCAATTTTATTGTTTTCATTATTTTCGTACATTACTTTTATTATTTTCAATATTAAGATATTTAAGGATTTATATTAAAAGGCCAATCATTATTTAAATTGTTTTTATTTTTATTTTATTTTATTTTATTATTTTATTTTATTATTTTAAAATAAATCAATCATTATTGTTTTTATAGGATAT
>NC_133364.1:26670328-26742828 GCF_049309525.1 Garra rufa
TTCTGAAATTAAATATTCAAGGTCTGATTTACACTTAGTTACATTTTTTAAACAATGCATTAAGCTAAAAATGTAATTATTTTATTTTATTATTTTCATATTTGAAATAGTCAAAGACTGGTTATTGTTTTTATGTTGTTTATTATTTACATAATTAAAATGATTATTATTATTACAGGATATATTAAAATTAGTGATTAAATAGTCAAATAGTTTGATTACTTTCATTAGTATTCTTTGTTTTATATAAAAAAGAATATATATTTTTAAATTAAATTGTCAAAAATGATTTTTATTTAATTTTTTTTCTGAAATAAAATAGTCAAAATTATTGGGAATTATTTCTGCATTATTTAATTATTTAAATAATGCAGAATTCAATTGAGCTAAAACATTTACTTATTTACTTCTTTTAGTTTATTATTTTCATATTTTAAATAGTCAGCGACTGGTTATTGTTTTTATGTTGTTTATTATTTGCATAATTAAAATAATCAATTATTATTATTATTATTATTATTATTATTATTATTATTATAGGATATATTAAAATCTGTGATTAAATAGTCAAAGTTTGATTATTTTCATTTGTGTTATTTGTATTATATAATGTATTATTTATATTAAATATATTAAATTTGTATTTTATTATTTTCTGAATTCAAAGAGTTGAAAAATGATTGTTACATTTTTAAATAATGCAGAATTCCATTAACTAAGCTAAAAATAGTTATTTTATTATTTTCATAACTTGAAATTGTCAAAGGCTGGTTGTTGTTTTTATGTTGTTTATTATTTTAATAATAGTCAATTATTATTATTATTATTATTGTTATTATTATTATTATTATTATTGCAGGGTATATTAAAATCAGTGATTAAATAGTCAGTTTGATTTTTTTTATTTATTAGTATTCTTATTTTGTTTATATTATATTTTTATTTTATTATTTTATTAATTAAATTGTCGAAAAACGGATTGTTACATTTTTTAAAAAAATGCTTTATTTCAATTAATTAAGCTAAACAAGTTAATTATTTTATTTTTATAATTTTGGCTGGTTATTGTTTTTATGTTATTTATTATTTTCATAATTAAAATAATTAATTAATATTATTATCATTATCATTATTATTACTGCAGGTCAACATTTGATTATCTTTATAAGTATTTTTGTATATTAAACTAAAAATGTTATCTCTTATGTCTTATTTTTATTATGTTCTGAATTCAAGTGCATATTATTATTATAATTATTATTGCAGGATATATTAAAAGCAGTGATTAAATAATCAAAGTTCTTATTTTGTTTTAAATTGAACTAATTAAAAAAATAGATTTTTTCATAATTTCATATATACATATACATGCACATTTTAATTTTTTTCGCCAGTTGTCTTATTTACTTGTATTACTTTTTTAATTCAAGTATTTAATTAAATATAATTCAAGTAATATTTAAATAATTAATATTGCAGAGATTGTCAAATTTTGATTATTTTTATTAGTAGTCTTATTTTTTTTTAGTAAACTAAATCAACATATTTAATTCAATATTTAATTTTATTTCTTAATTCATTATTTTCATAATTTATATATATGCAAGATTGAAGCAAACAAGAACAAGCTGTCAAAAAAAAACTCTTTAAAAAACTCTCAAAAAAATATTTATGCTAACCCGTACACCCCTTTTTCTTCTCAAGGACATCGATGGACAGGCCCTGTTGCTGCTGACCCTTCCTACAGTCCAAGAATGTATGGACTTAAAGCTTGGCCCCGCCATCAAACTCTGTCATCAGATCGAGAGAGTCAAAGTGGCCTTCTACTCCCAGTTCGCTAACTAAGCTAACCTATATCAACACACATCTATGTATTGTACTCAGGGGATGTAAAGAGTCATTCCATCCGTCAGGAAACCTCAGGTTGCCTCATACTGAAAGGATTCTTTTCCCATCATTTGCCTTCAATATGAGATTTAGTCGTGGAATATGATAGCATTTCTGCTTTCCCTGCTAAAAAACAATTGAAGGATGCTGGTCGTAGCTGGTTCAAACCAGTCTACCTAGACTCCCAGCCAAGTCAAACTGGTGGACAAGTACCAAAAACCTTGTTAAAGCCATCAAAATAGCTTCAAGAACTTTACACTCTTGAAAATAAAGGTTCCAGAAGAGTGTTTTCACAGAGATGCCATAGAAGAATCATTTTTGGTTCCCAAAGAACCTTTCAGCCATTAGTTCATCTTTTTTTCCTAGTGTGAAGAACGTTTCAAGAGTTAAAGAAACTTTTTGTCCACTATAAAGAACCTTCCTCATGGATATTCTTTATGGAACCATAGATGCCAATATAGAACCTTTATTTTTTAAGAGTGTAGTGTGGTGAATCCTTGAAGGAGACCAACCAAATCATCTAGATCATCTAGAGAAGGATTAGGTTTGGTTGGATTTCCAGAAGTTTCTAAAGAACGTTTCTAGGATGAAGACAGCATTGAAGATTACCATAAGGAGACGTCTAAACTAAAAGGCAGTTCAACTGTGAAAAACCTCCAACCCTTGAGTTCACTGCAACTATCTGAAATTTTATTCGTCTTTTAAGACCAAATTATATTTATAATGGCGAATACTATATGAAGTATTAACTTCGGAAGTGAACTAATATATTTGTGATATTTATTTTGTTCTGATAAACTATTTTTATAACGTTTGTTAGGAGGTTAGCGGAGATTTAACACCTGAAAATTCTACTTTGGGCATTATGAGTTAGGGAATATTATTAATATCAAGACTGATATTTGATATAAACTTATAGTGTTGGTTTATATGTTGTGTGTTCATGCATAAACACATTTACGTTGCGGTAAAAAATTTACATACACCTTGCAGAATCTACAGAAAGTTTATTTCTTTAGCACCGACCTGAATAAGATATTTCACATAAAAGATGTTTACATATAGTCCACTACAGAAAATAATATTTGAATTTATAAAAATGACCCCGTTCAAAAGTTTACATACACTTGATTCTTAATACTGTGTTGTTACCTGAATGATCCACAGATTCTTTGGTTTTTTCACCATTTTTGGGTATTTGAACCCTTTTCAACAATGATTGTATGATTTTGAGATCCATCTTTTCACACTGAGGGACTCATATGCAACTATAACAGAAGGTTCAAACGCTCACTGATGCTTCAGAAGAAAAAAACATGCATTAAGACCCGGGGGGTGAAAACTTTTGAAATTTTAAGATCATGGTAAATGTAACTTATTTTGTTTTCTGTGAAACATGTAAGTATCTTCTGTAGCTTCTGAAGGGCAGTACTAAATGAAAAAAAAATATGATATTTAGGCAAAATAAGACTTCATTGTGTTCAAAAGTTGTCACCCCTCCGGCTCTTAATGCATCGTGTTTCCTTCTGGAGCATCAGTGAGTGTTTGAACCTTCTGTAATAGTTGCATATGAGTTCCTCAGTTGTCCTCGGTGTGAAAAGATGGATCTCAAAATCACACAGTCATTGTTGGAAAGGGTTCAAATACACAAGTGCTGAAAAACCAAAGAATTTGTGGGACCTGAAGGATTTGTTCTATATGTAACTATATGCAAGCATCTTTTACGTGAAATATCTTATCATTTTGCATGATCCATCTTTGTAATATAATTAACATTTTGCAGATTCTGCAAGGTGCATGTAAACTTTTGACCCCAACTGTACATAACTCTAAACACATTTGTTTTTCCCAAAATACATGCCTGTTTTTTGTCTATCACATCATTTGTTTCTCTTTAAAATTCGAGGGTGAGTACATTTTCGAAATAGCTGCCTTTTGTCGTCGCCTATCTATATTGTATGTAAATGTAATTTTTGATCTATGCAAAATTGGATATGTTTTCTATATATATTTTTGTTTGTAATGACTTTGATAGTGATATATTTTTTACTTCTCTGTTGTATGACACCTTGATCACTGGTAGAATGTATTAAAATTGGATTAACTGCTGTTGAAATAGTCTTCAATCATCATTTTATCAGTTAAAACATTACGATAACTAAAAAATGTTGATGTTTTAAAGACTTGAAAATAGAAACTCCACCATCTGAAAAGTGACCAACATTTAACATACTAGTCTTATGTATATTGTTTAATAACTGTAGCTAAACGTAAGCAGAAGTGTATTTTAATGTTCATCTCAGACCTACAGGCTTTCATTGCAAATGCATTACTGTAAATCAAATTATTTTCTGTGGTTAAATCGACAGTGTGTCACAGACACTGTTCATAGATTTTCTATTTATCCCACAACGTTCCTTTAATATTAAAAATAGCAGCTCACATAGTTTATACTTATCTGTTTTCCTGAGAATTTGAAACAAATGTGAACTTTCTCACCCCAATACGAACATAATTTCCAGGAAACATTAGGCAATGTAATGTGGGCTATTTACAGCACAACCCACTCACACACTCAGCTGTTGGTCAAGGCTAAAACATGATGATATTACATAAGCACTAGCAGGGATTTTTTATGAGCATTTCTCTAATTTTACAAAGAAGGTTCTTGTTTGGCACAGACCTTTGATTGTACCTCTATTAGCTATACTTGAGTACTTGAGTACGCATGTTAAGTATGTACGACATGACAACGTATTTTGCATTGGCCAATCAGCATCTGCATACTTGCATGGAGTGTGTTTCTGGAATGGCTTCATTCATAAGAATGACGATAATAAAAGATAACCTTTCATTCATATTGTTTAACTTTACTTCTATGGCATTCAGACTGTGTCAAAGCAGCTTCACAGTGAAAAACAGGAAAAAATCAATTATGGAGACAACTCGGATTCTGCTGTAAAGCAACTCTAACATACAATAGTGCCATTTTTTGCTCAAGTCAGATCAGTGTTGGTTCATTTCGGTTCAATAACGGTGTGAAGTTCATCAACACTGTCACAGATGCTGTTCATAAATAGGTTCACAGTTAAACTCCGTAGAAAACACTTTATGGTCATAAATGTCACAGTTTTTATTTACACCAATTCTCCTACTAGCTGGTCTAATGTACTGTAGATCATGAACTGGGTGTTGTGTGGGTTGTTAACATGTTTAACACACTGTGCAAAGATCAGCTCTGGTAACAAACTGTCAAGATTTATAATATGTACACTAAACATCTTACTGTTCAAAAACTTTTGACTGGTAATGTTTTTTAAAGAAGTCTCTTCTGCTCACCAAGCCTGCATCAAAAAATCCTGAAAAAAATTACTCAGCATATTACACTCTTAAAAATAAAGGTGCTTCACGATGCCAAAGAAGAACCTTTTTTGTCTAAATGGTTCCATAAAGAACCTTTAACATAAAAAAAAAAGAGATGGTTCTTTGAAGAATCTTTGACTGAATGGTTCTTTCTGGAACCAAAAATGATTCTTCTATGGCATCGCTGTGAAGAAACTTTTAAAGCACCTTTATTTTTAAGAGTGTAGAATGATTTCTGAAGGATCATGTGACACTGAAAACTGCAGTAATGATGCTAAAAATTCAGAGTTGTGGACTCGAGTCCCAAATTTGGTGACTTGTGACTTGACTTGACATAATCAAGGAAGACATGCGACTCGACTTTGACAGCAATAACTCAAGACTTGACTTGGACTCGAACCCTGTGACTTGGCTTTATGGCCTACCTGAGTTCTGATCATTATAGGCTGGTTACTGAAGTTTATGATCACACTGCGCAGCGCAGCTTTTGGCACTGAGCCAGAGAGGGACTCGCTAAGTGAGCGCTTGTAGGAACAGCCTATATAAGAACTTATAATAATATAGAGCTATAAAAAAAATCATCATCCAATTCGTCCTTTAAACCCATTCACTGATGGTTTCTTATTTTTATTTAACATTTGTATACCTTATAACTATTGTTATACAGTCAGGTCCATAAATATTGGGACATCAACGCAATTCTAAGATTTTTGGCTCTATACACCACCACAATGGATTTGAAATGAAACAGACAGAATAATAATCATAAATCAAATTTTCACTTTTTTAATACTTTGTTGCAAATCCTTTGCAGTCAATTACAGCCTGAAGTCTGGAACACATAGACATCAACAGACGCTGGGTTTCATCCCTGGTGATGCTCTGCCAGGCCTCTACTGCAACTGTCTTCAGTTCCTGCTTGTTCTTGGGGCATTTTCCCTTCAGTTTTGTCTTCAGCAAGTGAAATGCATGCTCAATCGGATTCAGGTCAGGTGATCGACTTGGCCACTGCATAACATTCCACTTCTTTCCTTTAAAAAACTCTTTGGTTGCTTTTGCAGTATGCTTTGGGTCATTGTCCATCTGCACTGTGAAGCGCCGTCCAATGAGTTCTGAAGCATTTGGCTGAATATGAGCAGATAATATTGCCCGAAACACTTCAGAATTCATCCTGCTGCTTTTGTCAGCAGTCACATCATCAATAAATACAAGAGAACCAGTTCCATTGGCAGCCATACATGCCCACGCCATGACACTACCACCACCATGCTTCACTGATGAGGTGGTATGCTTAGGATTATGCCCAGCAAACACATTTACGTTGTGGCGACGTCTGTGCAACGTTCCATTTTTATAATGGCAACGTCGCCATCTACGTGCTCGCAACGTTGTAACAACGTAGAAATGTAAGACGCGAAAAGGCTGTGGCAACGTTGTTGGGCGACGTTCATCAACCGTGGGGCGACGTTTTTATGAGGCGTTTGGATGAGTAATACTTTTACATACTGTTTAATATTAAAAATTGTTCTTTTTAACTTAACATCTGCTTGTGTTAACTTTAAATAAAACTGAGTAAAAATGCCATACAAAATTCATATAATCAAACTTTATTTCAAACCAAACATTTTATACATACCAAGGATAAGTTAACAAAATGTATAGGCTATATTTGGGAAAATGCGATATAACGTTAGAGTATATATTACGTATGTAAATATATTAAGTCATTTAGTTTAAGTATATTAAATTACAAATAAATCAAAGGCATCTGAGAACGTTTATTAAACAAAAGTAAAACAATGAAACAGTGGTCACCGGCCGATAAGGCGGACTCTGGCCGGAAGAACACGGCGGACAGGTGATCATAGTCATGCAAGGCGGTAGGGAGAAAACAGTCCAAGTTTTAATAAAATCAACAAATCCAGAGGGCAGAGGTAAACGCAAAATCCAGTAGCCAGGCACAAGTCAACACCAAACACCAGGAAGGATATCTGAATACTGAAAGAAATATAGATCGCATTACACCAAACTCGACCTTAAACTCATTCGGTATGTGAATTATCAGCTATTCTGTTCATCCATTAACAGAAAAAATAAATCTCTCATTGAACACGAAAATTAAAGGATTTGTTTGGATATTTACATATTTATCTGAGAGAAATCAAAAAGCAATACTCACGTCCTGTGTTGAAGAATATAACGGCCCAACGGTCTGTTAAAATTTAAAAAGCGCTTCGGAACAGTGACGAGTAAATGTCGTACAGTGGTTGTCCAGACAGCCTAAGCACAACTTTCATAGATGGCCCTGAACCGTGGTAGAATGGCAACATTGTGACAACGTAGTAACAACCTGACGACACAACGTAGAACCAACAACCTTTTAGCCATGTTGTTACAACGTTGCTAAAAGGTTGGCTATGTTGAGGCAACGTTCTGTGTTTGTTGGGTGAGCAGTTCCTTTACTTCTCCATACTCTTCTCTTCCCATCACTCTGGTACAAGTTGATCTTGGTCTCATCTGTCCATAGGATGTTGTTCCAGAACTGTGAAGGCTTTTTTAGATGTCGTTTGGCAAACTCTAATCTGGCCTTCCTGTTTTTGAGGCTCACCATTGGTTTACATCTTGTGGTGAACCCTCTGTATTCACTCTGGTGAAGTCTTCTCTTGATTGTTGACTTTGACACACATACACCTACCTCCTGGAGAGTGTTCTTGATCTGGCCAACTGTTGTGAAGGGTGTTTTCTTCACCAGGGAAATAATTCTTCGGTCATCCACCACAGTTGTTTTCCGTGGTCTTCTGGGTTATTTGGTGTTGCTGAGCTCACCGGTGCGTTCTTTTTAAGAATGTTCCAAACTGTTGTTTTGGCCACGCCTAATGTTTTTGCTATCTCTCTGTAGAGTTTGTTTTGTTTTTTTCAGCCTAATGATGGCTTGCTTCACTGATAGTGACAGCTCTTTGGATCTCATCTTGAGAGTTGACAGCAACAGATTCCAAATGCAAATAGCACACTTGAAATGAGCTCTGGACCTTTTATCTGCTCATTGTAATTGGGATAATGAGGGAATAACACACACCTGGCCATGGAACAGCTGAGAAGCCAATTGTCCCATTACTTTTGGTCCCTTAACAAGAGGGAGGCACATATGCAAACTGTTGTAATTCCTACACCGTTCACCTGATTTGGATGTAAATGCCCTCAAATTAAAGCTGACAGTCTGCAGTCAGACAGCTACAGTCTTTGTTTCATTTCAAATCCATTGCGGTGGTGTATAGAGCCAAAAATGTTAGAATTGTGTCGATGTCCCAATATTTATGGACCTGACTGTATATTTACTTTTTTGCTTCATTTTATGTATCTCTTTGCCCAGTAATTACCATTCTGTATCAACGTATCAAGTACCATAAATGTTTTGTAAATACTGTAAATAATACCCAACAATCATGTCAGTAAACCCATGTCTATTTCAGTAGGTGGTGATAAATGAACATCTGTATTAAGAATTAGCAAGATATTCAATATTTGACTCAATTGATTCATTAAAATCACTGAATCCATAGCAAATTAAATAGTTGACGTAAAATAAATTATTCATTCAATTAGGCCTATAATTGTTCACAAAAAAATAATTAATTCCTCAATGAAACACCACTAATTATTATATCTTTTATAATTATGCCTACTATAGACTATTACTGACTTTAAATTTACTGTAGTAATTAATAAAGTTACACTAATTTGGGCAAACAGCATTAATGACTTGTTTAGGACTTGAAGCTTAAAGTTGAGGACTTGCAACTCGACTTGGACTTGCTCGTCTTGACTTGCGACTTGACCTGAGACTTGAATGCAAAGACTTGAGACTTGCAAAACAATGACTTGGTCCCACCTCTGTGAAAATGTTACTTTGATCACAGGAATTAATTACATTTTTAAAATATATTCAAATAGAAAACAGTTATTTTAAACAGTAAAACTATTTCATATTTTCACTGTGTTTGCTGTACTTCAGATCAAATAAATACAGGCTTGGTGAGCAAAAGAGACTTTAAAAAACAAACAAAACATTAATAATCTTACTGTTCAAAAACTTTTGACTGGTATTGTATATCTTATAGGCGTCTAAACTCATGTTGTATGTTACAACATGATAAAAATAACTGAAATAAGAATCAAATTGTGTGAGTCTTACATAACTCATGAATGCCAGGTTCATGTTTCTCCCTAAAATCAAATATGAATTGTGACATTATTTTCTTCAAATTTAAGCACATATTCCCAAACAGTGTTCCCTATTAACATTAAGAATCCAGACTCTTAGAAACATCACGATTCGCATTGTTCTCAGACCATACATTGTTTTTTTTTACCATACACATAATTCAAAACCATTGTTTTTTTGTTGTTTTGTACATATCCACCAGGAGAACTGGTGTATGTGGGAACAAACAAAACAATCATTCATTCCACTTCATAAATCACAGAAATTATTTTATATACTATATATATATATATTTCATGAAGCGTGACATGACCATTAAGTGTTTTCTTTTGAGTCTGACTGTGAACCTATTTGTACGACTGCCACTTCTCACGGTTGCCAGGCAACATCATTTCAAAGGTATGCTGCACGTGGCTTCGCCAGTGATGTGTCCGACCATAATCGAGATATGTTTCTCAGTTGCCCTTATGAATTTATATTAAGAAATGTAAAGCAACGTTTCAAACACCGCAAGCCTAAATGCAACCAATTGATAATCAAATCACAAATTAGATTGGTTTCATATCTCTCAAAAGTTTCTCATAGATGGGGATGTCAATACACGTGAAACAAATGAAGAATTAGGCTCAAGCCTATAACAATCAGAATCAGAATCAGAACTTTTGCTCTGTTGCTTTTAAAAATAAACCTAAACCTAACAGAATGTGTTTACAAAATGTGTGATAAAAATGCATTTGCTCAAGTAACCATGCACACGAAGGCACAGAGTCTTTGAGCTCTTTCATCATGACTTGTTTTATGGGACAATGTTTCACCAGGTTAGCTATATCGAGTAAGTTTATAATCATGATTTGTGTGAAAAGGAATAAAAGTTATTTATGTTTTGCTGCCACTAGTGTGCTAAAAACAGCTAAAACTGCAGTGAATTGTATGAGGTACATTTTTTTGGTTGCTCAAGTCTCCAACAATCAGTTTCTCCTGAGGAATCTATCTATCTATCTATCTATCTATCTATCTATCTATCTATCTATCTATCTATCTTGTATTTGTATGTTGTATGCATTACATTTTCAATGAGTGGTTCTAAAAAATGATTGTCTATTGTTCTATTGTGTTCGAAAATAACTTACCACCTACCCTAAAACAAACCGATAGTGTTAACAAAATGTTTGATAAAAATGCATTTGTTGAAGTAACCAAGCCATTCTTTGGGACAGTCTTTACCGGGTGAGCTATCGAGCAAGTTTGGAATCATAATTGATACGCTGCTGATGCTTTACTACCTTCACGGTTATTTTAGCTAGGAACTGCAGTGAATTGTACGAGGTACAACTTTTTGCTCAAGTCTCCAACAATCAGTTTCTCCTGAGGGAAAAAAAATGCCAGTGTGTCTCCTAGAGTTTTAAAATAAATCTTAATAATCATTCAAAAATTCTGTAATCAAATGTTCAAGATTTTAGAATGAACTAATTTCTCATAAAATTCCGAAAGATTTAAGCTATACTATAAACATTAATTCTATCTGTCTATCTGTATATCTATCTATCTATCTTGTATGTATGTATGTATGTATCTATATGGTGTATGCATGATTACATTTCCAATGATTATAAATCTATCTATCTCAGCAGTTTGAAAATTTAATTTATAGTTAGTTATTTTACAAGTTATTTTTAAATACAATAGAGCAAAAGTCTTTTAGCGCAACTTTTGCACTATTTCGTTTAAAAATAACTTACCACCTACTCTAAAACCTAAACATAACTGATCGTGTTAACAAAATATGTGATAAAAATGCATTTGCTAAAGTAGCCAGGCCATTCTACAAACATTTAAGCTCTTTTATAATGACTCGTTTTATAAGACAATGCTCTACCGGGTGATCTATCGAGCAAGTTTATAATCATGATTTGTGTAAAAGGAAATAAAAGTTGTTCATGGTTTACTGCCACTAGTCTTCACTTCAGCTAGAAACTGCAGTGAAATGTATGAATAGGTATGTTTTTTTAAATTGCTCAAGTCCCCTTCAATCAGTTTCTCCTGAGGGGGAAAAAAATCTGTTGTCTCCTAGAGTTTCAAAAGTAATACTCCTTCAAAAAGCCTGTAATCAAATGTTCAAGATTTCAGAATGAACTCAGTTTCCAATAAAATTCCAATGATATGAGTGATACTATAAACATTCATTTTATAGCTTTATATTTTTACTGTACACTCATTAAAATAAAGGTTTCAAAACAGTGTTTTTGCAGTGATGCCATAGAAGAACTGTTTTTGGTTCCCCAAATAATCTTTCAGTGAACAATTCCTTAAAGAAGCATTTTGAAGAACATTTAAAAAATCTGAAGAACCTTTTTAAACTATAAAGAACTTTTCTGCATTTGAAAGGTTCCATTGATGTTTCTTCATGGAACATCAATGCCAATAAAGAACCTTTATTTTTATAAGTGTTTAACAGTTTCTCATTGTTATCTATTTTTGCCTTAAGTAATTTTAAGAGAAACATTTGCTGAAATAACCATGCCATTCTACAAGTCTTTGAGCTCTTTCATCACGGGACAATGATCTACCGGGTGGGCTATCGAGCAAGTTTATATCAGAATTTGTATGAAAAGCAATAAAAGTTGAAGTTTTACTTCCAATAGTGTTCATTTCAGCTAGAAAATGCTGTGAATTGTATGAATAGGTATGTTTTGTTGTTTATAATGATACCAGGCATGTTTGCTTAAACTCAATTCAGATTCAGCGAATTAATAGAAACCAATTAATTTCTGAATTCATTTTTTTCTTAATTCAGAGTTTTCAGCAAACAAGGTAGCACTTGCTCCACTTTTACTAACAAGGGTACCTTAACCCATGTGGTTACCGTATATATGTCTCACTTTTATGGGTCAAATGTAACAACCGCAAACAGCTTCAGTAAACTGCAAAGGGGTTGCAAACCTAAAAGTGTTGAACATTGAAGTTACTTATATTTAAGGTGTACAACTGTACTGTGAAATCACATTTGATAAATGTATCATTTGTTCTGTATAAGCTATTCTCAAACTATATTAAGTTGCATCCGGTTTTTAACTTTTTACATATCACAAACTCATCTTTAGTGGCACAGCATTGCTGACTTAGCTATTCTGTCAAACATGTTGATGTTATATGTCTGTGATTATGGTGATTATGATCATGACTCTGTAGATAATATCAGGGGCTGGCAGCAAACGGGACTGTGTATGTGTGCCTGTTGGTGTAAAAAAAGAAAAACGCTGCTTGCATGGGTTAACCACAAAAGCTTATTCTCATACTAAAACACACCTGAAACTGGGTCACATACGACCTTTGGGGGGGTGACAGGGGCCAGTTTTGAATTGTTAGCTGCTGTTTCTCCTTTGAAATAAGCTTCCTTTTAGATTTGCACTTTTTGCATGCAATCGGAAATCAAGATACAGCTTCAAGGACGACTGTTTCTCTCTACTGGTTTTACCGCAAATGAGTTGAAAGGTGCAAAAAACAGACTTAAACAGACCTACACACCTGTTTTGACATGAAAAGCAGTTCATGAGTACTATTTCGCCTGTTTTTTTTTTCAATGTAATGCATACTTTATTAAACAAATTGGTGGAAGGTTCAGCTAATAAACTAACATGATTATTTCAACACACTCTTATGGCAATTTGCAATTGTTTTGTGTTTTTGTGATATGTTGGCTAATTCATATGAATTTGTAATCTCAACTGAACAATCGCTGTTTGTTTGTTGCAAACAAATGCAGTGTAAAAAAAAAAGGAAAAGGAACAGTAAATGTACTGGTAAATTTTGTGCAAGTACATAGTCCACTCATTTATTGACATTTTTGTTAACCCTAAGAAAACAGTGCAATGAAGTGCAAAATCTAAAATAAAACACCTAAAAATGAATGAATGAATGAATACAGAAAATTTATTCATATTAATACAGTGCCCTATTATTTATTCATTTATTTTACAGTGTATTTTTACATAGTCTGTGTATTCCCCAATGATAGTTAGTTTTACGTTTTGCCTTTTTTTTTTATAAATAAATAAAGAAAATTCCTTCATATTATGCAGTGCCCTATTATTATTATTATTATTATTTTTTTTAAATTTATTTATTTTACAGTGTATGTTTACATACTCTGCTTATTCCCCATTCATAGTTAGGTTTACTTTTTGCTTTTTCAAAAATAAATAAATAAATACAGAAAATTCCTTCATATTATACAGCGCCCTATTATCATTTTTTTTTTTCAAATCAAGCTTAAACAAGTACTAATTGCAAATTTAGAAAAAGGACTATTTATTTTTAATTTCATTTAATTTCATTTCATTTCATTTTTCCATACACTGAAATTAGGCATAATGGTCTGTAAAGCTTAAACAAGGATTCATTTCATATTTAGAAAAAGGGCTAATTATTTTATTTTTCAATTTATTTTATTTTATTTTATTTTATTTTATTTTATTTACAGTGTATTTTTACACAGTCTGCTTATTCCCCAATGATAGTTAGGTTTACTTTTTGCTTTTCAAAAATAAATAAATAAAATAAATAAATACGGAAAATTCCTTCATATTGTACAGTGCCCTATGATTTATTTATTTTTATTTATTTTTAATTAATTAATTTATTTCACAATGTATTTTTACACAGTCTGCTTATTCCCCAATGATAGTTAGGTTTACTTTTTGCTTTTTCAAAAATAAATAAATACAGAAAATTCCTTCATATTGTACAGTGCCCTATTATTTATTTATTTTTATTTATTTTTAATTAATTAATTTATTTCACAATGTATTTTTACACAGTCTGTTTATTCCCCAATGATAGTTAGGTTTACTTTTTGCTTTTTCAAAAATAAATAAATACAGAAAATTCCTTCATATTATACAGTGCCCTATTGTTTATTTATTTTTAATTTATTTATTTATTTCACAATGTATTTTTACACAGTCTGCTTATTCCCCAATGATAGTTAGGTTTACTTTTTCGCTTTTTCAAAAATAAATAAATAAATACGGTTTCTTATAAATTCATATAAGATGCCACCTCGTAAAAAAATAGTTATGTTTTCTCATAATTTTGGATCATTTTGTAGCCAAATGAAGATTAACATTAATTAATTTCCTCATAAAGTGTGAAGCATTGAATGTAAAATATTGATTTTCTCATTAAATGTGATCATCATCTGACCTGTTCGATCTTTACACTAGCTATTTTTTTTTACCTTTCTTACCTTCCTGTCCTCCAGATTTCACCTTATTCTCCTGAATAGGACTTTTTACAAATATATTTTTGCAATTATGAGTGAGTCATAGTCAGTATAAAATGTGGAGGTATAAAAAGACAGTGTTACAAAATAATGGCAAAAAAGCAGCCTCTTTTTTTGAGGCAAAAAACAGAACAGAAAGTGATTTCCAAGGTGTTTTGAATGGTCGCTAGAATGTTCCTATAAGGTATTCTGGATGGTTCTATAAGACCGTTCTTGATTTTCAGTGTAGTTTTAGTACTTCTAGGTCGCGGCGCAATGACGTGTGAATGTACTGACCCTCAACACTGTTCTGCAATAACCCTTGTCAGATCTGTAAGAAACATATGCGTTTAAATAAACACAGGCTCTTTGTATGCGGTTGTAAACTGCAGAGGCATGATTAGAATTAGTCATACTGATATCTCTGACACTGTGTGAAATGACTCATCATGGAACAAGATTCAAGCAAAAGCTCCACTTCAGCACTCTGTTGCTACCTTTTAACCGCATTTGCTCGTTAGGTGTATATGCATTTATCGACCTGATCGAACATGAATACCCCATTAAGCGTCCATCTATGTATATCTCAAGGGAGAACTGAGCAAAATAGATGTGTGTATATTTTAGAAGCGATCTTTTAGTGCAAAATTTAGTTTTGTATGATAATATATGTAATTGTTTTTGCAGAAAAGGTTTTAAAAAGTTAAAGATGTCACAATAATCAGGTGTTTATATGAGGGTTTGAAGTCAATAGACAACCCCCACCCCCAAAAAACCCTATTAAATACAGTTTACACCAAGTTAAAATGCTAAAAATGCAAATCATGATATAATATAATTAATATAAATATATTAGAGCTATTTAGCACAATGCTCATGCTGTTTTTTCCGTCAAGCTTAAACAAAGGCTTTTTTTTAGTAAATAACAGAAAACGGTTATTTTGTTTTATTTTATTTTATTTATTTTACTTTACAAAAGGAGTTTATTTTACACAAAAAAAAAACTATTTTGTTTTATTTTTTCCATACATTGGTATATACATTATGGTCTATAAAGACTAATTTCATATTTAGAAAAACGACTATTTATTTTATTTTTTAATTTCATTTAATTAACAAAAGGAATTGTCTAGCAGAATGTTCATGCTCTTTTCCATACAATGAAAATTGGGATATGGGTCTGTTAAACTTAAACAAGGACTAATTTCATATTTAGAAAACTGATTTTTATTTTTATTTTATTTTGTTGTTTTTTTTCCTATACAGTTGTATATACATAATGGTCTGTAAAGCTTAGACAAGGACTAATTTCATATTTAGAAAAAGGACTATTTATTTTATTTTATTTTTAAATAAAGTAAATTTAATTTGAGTTTTCTAGCGAGTTATCTAGCAGAATATCCATCTTTTTTTTCATACAATGAAATTTGGGATAGGGGTCTGTCAAGCTTAAACAAGGACTAATTTCATATTTAGAAAACAGACTATTTATTTTATTTTTCAGTTTAATTTAATTTAATTTTATTTTATTTTTCATACAATGAAATTAGGGGAAATGGTCTGTAAAGTTTAAACAAGGATTAATTTCATATTTAGAAAACAGACTATTTATTTTATTTTATTTTTCAGTTTAATTTTATTAAATTTAATTACATTTAATTTATTTAAATTTAATTTAATTTAATTTTTCCATACAGTGAAATTAGGTATAATGGTCTGTAAAGCTTAAACAAAAATTCATTTCATATTTAGAAAAAGGACTATATATTTTATTTTATTTTTCAGTTTAATTTAATTACATTTAATTTCATACAATGAAATTTGGGATAGGGGTCTTGTTTAAACAATGACTAATTAAATTAAATTAAATTAAATTAAATTAAATTAAATTAAATTAAATTAAATTAAATTAAATTTAATTTAATTTAATTTAATTTAATTTAAAGAACAGAAAATGTACATATTTTTTAAAGAAAATAAAAAACAGACTATTTATTTTATTTTTCAGTTTAATTTAATTTAATTTAATTTAATTTTTTTCATACAATGAAATTAGGGATAATGGTCTGTAACGGGCCCGGACATAGGCATGGGCAAGGTGGGGCAATGCCCCCCTAAATGCTGTGACTGCCCCCCCCCCCAAAGGTAAAGGCATGCAAAATTCAGAATTTCATAAAACAAACAAACTAAATAGCCTTATGTTATTTATTTTATTTACACGAAGGCATGTCATTTCTGTCTCTACATAGTCGCACGTTTACAATGTCTCCTCAGCGAAAACACGGACAGGATCGCGGACTCCATTCATAAAAACCGACTTTACTATAGCGCGGAATACCACGGAATTCGTCGATTTTTGGATTAATAAATCAAAAGTTGGTCTGTCACTTAATTCAAATCGCGATATGGACTAGTGTCTGTGAAAACTGAAATGCAAAAAGACTGGAAAAAGAATTTAAAAAGACTGATGATGATGGCAATGTAGAGTTTGTAGACCTCTCCACCATTTGCAAATATCTACATGGGTATAAGAATGCCTTTCCTCAGCTTGTGATTGGAATATCATCTGCATCACGCGAGAGCTCTTTCTCCACTTTGTCTCGTGTTCTTATTCCCTTCCGCCGCACTATTGCTACATGAAAGAAAAATAAATTTAGTTATTCTGGCTCAGGAGAAGGGCATAACCACAGGCCTAGATATGGATGCATTTGTTAGTCTTTCTGCACAGAAAAGCAGACAACTGATGCTTTAATGATTGTTATAAGCCATGCTGTGTACAGAACTAAGAAATAAAAACGACAAAAAAATACACAAAAAAAGAAATGAAAAAATATATAAATAAAATAAAAGACAAAAAAATGAAAGGATAGATAGATAGATAGATAGATAGATAGATAGATAGATAGATAGATAGATAGATAGATAGATAGATAGATAGATAGATAGATAGATAGATAGATAGATAGATAGATAGATAGATAGATAGATAGATAGACACATTTAAAAAGTAAAAAAAAAAGAAAAAAAAAAGAAAAGAAAAAAACATAAATGCAGCCTCAAAAGGGCACAAGCCAGTGTCCTATTTGTGCCGGTCCCAAGCCCGGGTAAATGCAGAGGGTAGGGCATCAAACATAAAACCTATAAGACAAATCAAATGGATCAAAGGAGAAGATAGAAATATGGATAGGTGGACTAATATGATGACAGCATAGTTAGTATAGTTTTCTTTGCATAGATAATCAGAGAAGCTCACCCACACTCGCCCCCCCCCAATATTCTACATGCACCCCCTACTGGGGCTGGCTAAATCCGGCCCTGGTCTGTAAAGCTTAAACAAGGATTCATTTCATATTTAGAAAAAGGACTATTTATTTTATTTTATTTTATTTTATTTTTCAGTTAAATTAAATTAAATTAAATTAAATTAAATTAAATTAAATTAAATTAAATTAAATTAAATTAAATTAAATTAAATTAAATTTAATTTAATTTAATTAAATTTAATTTAATTTAATTTTACAAAAGGAGTTGTTCATGCTCTTTTCCAGACAATAAAATTTGGGATAGGGGTCTATCAAGCTAAAACAAGGACGAATTTCATATTTAGAAAACAGACTCAAATTAAGTTAAGTTAAGTTAAGTTAAGTTAAGTTAAGTTAAGTTAAGTTAAGTTAAGTTTAATTTAATTTAATTTAATTTAATTTAATTTAATTTAATTTTTCCATACAATGAAACAAGGATAATGGTCTGTAAAGCTTAAACAAAGATTCATTTCATATTTAAAAAGGACTATTTATTTTATTTTTTTCAATTTAATTTAATTTAATTTAATTTAAATTTTACAAAAGGAGTTGTTCATGCTCTTTTCCATACAATGAAATTTGGAATAGGGTGTCTATCAAGCTAAAACGAGGACTAATTTCATATTTAGAAAACAGAAATTAAAATTAAATTTAATTTAATTTAATTAAATTTAATTAAATGTAATTTAAATGTAAGTTTATTTTCATTTAATTTAGGTTAGGGAAAATGGTCCGTAAAGCTCAAAAAAGGATTAATTTCATATTTAGAAAACAGATTTTTGTTTTACTTTATTTTATTTTATTTTATTTTATTATTTTTTATTTTAAAAACAGTGGATTTACAGATTTTAAAGTTCTTTGCTCTTCTACATATTCGTACTCAGCAAACCTCCATTAGAAGAACCATACAATGCAAAGTGGGTCATTTTTAGAATTAAAAGCAAAGTAAATGTTTATTTTTCAGTTAACAAGAATTAATCTATTTTATCTATTTAATCAAATTCTTTTATAATGAGAAAACAATTTTTCTAAATTTACATAAGACCTCATTGTGATTGTTCTTTGCAATGGTATGTATATGATGTGGTTTTTACAGGACTGATTTGTATGTCTCTGCTTGTTATTCAATGACACTTTCTCAGTCTGTACAAAACACAATGCATCATTTCCTGTCTGCTACAGTCATGGAGGAGTGTTTTGGAAACGTGCTGTTAATGTGAAAATAAATTCATGCCACTCGTAGAGTTGATGATCAGGTTTAACAAAAACATGTTTTCATCTGAATGAACCAGAGTATTTAGTATGTTTTCCTGCAAGCTATCTTAAAGTAGGCTATCAGTGGCATTATGAATATTTTTCCACTAAAGTTTTTCACAGTTTTCCTCAACAGCCAATTCAGTCACGCGGCTGGATATTTCACTGCATGGGGCATTTCGGCAATCTGTGTGTGAGTGTGTGTGTTTGTGTGTGTATGTGTGTTGTACTTTCATTTGTATTCACTGTGAATGACTCAGTACAATCTCAGCATGCGAGCTGCTTAAACAGAGATGGTTTTGAGGAAACCGTTTCATTTTCATTCAGACGCATTTCCTGTAAAAATAACACTAAGAGAAACAATAATAGAGAAATTGTGTGCTTATTTCCCTTAAGCAGAAACAGTCATCGTGGTACATTTACAGTATGATCTATACATTTGTTTTCTAAAACACCAAATGAAAAGATTTTTTTGTAACAGGTTACTGATCTCCAGAGTTCATTATTACCGGTCATACTTTTTGCTTATTAAAAACAGAACTTCGATTTATTTATTTTATTCATTGCTGAAAGTAATTGAGACAATACACAAATTAACAACTTGATTTTGTTGGCGCAGATGGTGTCTAAGCTTTTGGGTTTTGCGACGCATCTAATTAGACACGTTTCCTGAGATCAGGCTCCATTTTCTCCAAACTATAAAAGCAGGATCACACAATTATATGTGAAAAGCTCAAGATTTTATCATGTTATATATAGATGTTTTTTTTTTTATATTATATTATTATTTTGTTTTACAATAGTTTTGTGTTATCAAATAGCACAATTTTCCTGCATGTATACTATAAGTTAAATGACAGTAAAAATGACAGAATACACAGTGAAGTACTTTACCATAAATAGTAATCTGTTTTCCACCCTATTTTACATATTTGAATACTGTAAAATATTTTAATAAGTACTGTAATGGTCAATTTAAAAAAATTATTTATTTTATCTGTTTGTTTGTTATTTTAATTTGGAATTATGAATTTTGTAATTTGTTTGTTTGTTTGTTATTTTATTTTGTAATTAGAAATTTTGCACTATGAAAATTCATCATTTATTTATTTGTCTGTTTTTGATTTTACTTTGAATTTTAGGATTTTTGTACTATTAAAATACACTGATTTATTTGTTTGTTTGTTTATTTATTTGTTGCTTTACTTTGAAAAT
Source organism: Garra rufa (assembly GCF_049309525.1). NCBI lineage: Eukaryota > Metazoa > Chordata > Actinopteri > Cypriniformes > Cyprinidae > Garra > Garra rufa. Next base: position 26,690,832 of record NC_133364.1, read on the forward strand.
AGGATTTTTGTACTATGAAAATGCACTAATTTATTTATTTATTTATTTATTTGTGGTTTTACTTTGAAAATATGATTTTTGTATGAAACGCACTAATTAATTAATTTATTTGTTTGTTTGTTTATTTGTGACTTCACTTTGAAAATAGGATTTTTGTACTATGAAAATGCACTAATTTATTTATTTGTTTGTTTGTTTGTTTATTTATTTATTTGTGATTTTACTTTGAAAATAGGATTTTTGTACTATGAAAATGCACTACTTATTTATTTACTTTGAAAATAGGAATTTTGTATATTGAAATAATTTATTTATTTGTTTGTTTGTGATTTTACTTTGGAATTAAGAATTTTGTTCTAAGAAAATGCATTTATTTTGTTTTTTATTTATTTGTTTGTTTGTTATTTTACTTTAGAAATAGAAAATGCACAATTTATTTATTTATTTTAATATTTATTTGTTTATGATTTTACTTTGGAATTAGATATTTAATATCATAAAAATACAATATTTATTTATTTGTTTGTTTGTTTATTTATTTATTTGTTTGTTCTTTTACTTTGGAATTAAGACTTTTGTACTACGAAAATGCACTATTTATTTATTTATTTTTATTTGTTTGTTTATTTGTTTGTGATTTTTACTTTGGAATTAGAGATTTGATATCATAAAAATACAATATTTATTTATTTGTTTGTGGTTTTACCTTGGAAATTTTGTACTATGAAAATGCACAATTTCTTTCTTTCTTTCTTTATTTGTTTGATTGTGATTTTACTTTGGAATTAGGAATTTCATACTATGAAAATGCACTATTTATTTATTTATTTTATTATTTATTTGTTTGTTTATTTGTTTGTGATTTTACTTTGGAAATAGGAATTTTGTACTATGAAAATGCACTATTTATTTATTTACTTTGGAAATAGAAATTTTGTTTAATGAAAGTGCGCAATTTATTTCTTCATTTATTTATTTGTTTGTTTGTAATTGTACTTTGGAATTAAGAATTTTGTTCTAAGAAAATGCATTTATTTTGTTTTTCATTTATTTATTTGTTTGTTATTTTACTTTGGAATTAGGAATTTTATACTATGAAAATGCATTATGTATTTATGTATTTATTTATTTGTGATTTTTACTTTGGAAATAGGAATTTTGTATAAAGAAAATGCACAATTTATTTATTTATTTTACTGTTTATTTGTTTATGATTTTACTTTGGAATTAGAAATTTAATATCATAAAAATACAATATTTATTTATTTGTTTGTTTATTTATTTATTTGTTTGTTCTTTTTACTTCAGAATTAAGACTTTTGTACTATGAAAATGCACTATTTATTTATTTACTTTGGAAATAGGAATTTTGTATAATGAAATGTGCAATTTATTTCTTTATTTCTTTGTGATTTTACTTTGGAATTAGGAATTTTGTACTATGAAAATGCATTATGTATTTATGTATTTTGTATTTATTTATTTGCGATTTTTACTTTGGAAATAGGAATTTTGTATAATGAAAATGCACAATTTATTTATTTATTTTACTATTTATTTGTTTATGGTTTTACTTTGGAATTAGAAATTTAATATCATAAAAATACAATATTTATTTGTTTGTTTGTTTATTTATTTTATTTGTTTGTTCTTTTACTTTGGAATTAAGAATTTTGTTCTGTGAAAATGCATTTATGTTTGTTATTTTACTTTGGAATTAGGAATTTTGTACTATGAAAATGCATTATTTTTTATGTGTTTCATATTTATTTACTTTGGAAATAGGAATTTTGCATATAGAAAATATACAATTTATTTATTTATTTTATTATTTGTTGTTTATTTGTTTGTGATTTTACTTTGGAATTGTACATTTTATATCATAAAAATGCTATATTTATTTATTTGATTGTTTGTGATTTTACTTTGGAATTAAGAATTTTGTACTATGAAAATGCATTATTTATTTATTTATTTATTTATTTATGTGTTTGTTTGTTTATTTATTTATTTGTGATTTTACTTTGGAATTAAGAGTTTTATATATTATGAAAATGCAATATTTGTTATTTGTTTGTTTGTGATTTTACTTTGTTATTAGAAATTTTGTATTAAAAAATGCACTAAATCAATATAAAAAGTGGGTGAAAAGTTACTAGGCCTTAAAAATTGTAATAAAGTCTATATTTCTAATTCAAATTTATTGAAACAATAATTATTAAAGTGTTATTGTTATTAAATTATTATCATGATTAATTATTGTGATTATTTATACTACAAGTTCTGTAGCCATTAAATACTTTTCACCCACCCTGTAGATGAGTAAAAGATGATTTTAGCGATCAAAATGTCAGTCGTCTCAATCATTATGGTGTTTAAGTCATATTCTACAGTCAGTATTTCCTTCTTTCATACTAATTGCCATAAATCACAATCACAATCTCATTAGATAAAACTAAAATGAAGAGATGAGTTATTTACCCTAGAGCTTTTATTAATTAGCTACACACTGAGATTAAGCGGGGGTTTTGGCAAATCTGTGGGATTTTATCATAAATCTAAATAACAGACACAATGCTTGCTTCTTTGCAAAGCTTTGGATTCCATTCAAATAATTAAAATGAAATTTATTCAGACATACCCACACAACCACCCAGGATTTCTCTCCCTCAATGTGCGTGTGTGAAAGAGTGTGGAGGACTTTTGCTGGGGGTCTCCCAGACATCCGCCAGCTCCCTCACGGGTTTCCATAGCAACAGAAATATAGAGTGAAGGCACGTTCCCTGCTGCAACGCAACAATTACAATACTCTTACGCTGCGTCCCATCCCCCCATATTTCCACCTCCCCACCCCACCCCACCCCTCCCTACTCCTCCATCTTTCCCTCATTAATGCCACACTCACTTACTTTCCCAAAACAAAGAGTGAAATAAAAATCCCTCTCACTATTCTTCACGACTTCATTCCCGTGGCTATCACAAAACATACACCACACAAATCATGCCCCCACCTGTAGCTGCTAGCTAGAAAGAAGAAAGAAAGAAAGAAAGAAAGAAAGAAAGAAAGAAAGAAAGAAAGAAAGAAAGAAAGAAAGAAAGAAAGAAAGAAAGTGATTAAAATAGAAGATTGGTACACTATTATTATTTGAAATAAGTACATACTTAAATATTTCTCAGAAAGTAGGGTGGCTGCAGGTAAAGTGGGCCGTTTAAGTTTGACTGTGCTGTGCTCAAAGGGTTTGCAGAGCTTTCAGAGCATAACAATGGTTCTTAATTAAAGGAACGCTGTTTTTCTAAATGATAAAATCATTTTGGTTGATGCAATGGTAGAAAGGTAGAAAACCATTTGACATAAGATTTTCATTTCTCAATTTTAAGGTTGCTCACTAATATGGAATATGGAAACAAATATTATTGGGACAGTTCCTGCTGTTTTTGTTTCCACAGTTGACAGGAAATAAAATGCAAAGAAAAACTTTGTTTAAAAAATTGTTAGTTTTCTTAGAAGGTGTTTAAATATTGCTGGCCCACTTTAGCTGAATGTGTGAAAGTGGACCAACCTTTAACCTTCAGTTATTATATGAAAGTTCATTAAAGGGGTCATCAGATGCCCATTTTCCACAAGGTCATATGATTCTTTAGGGTGTTAATGAAAATTCTCTAATATACTTTGGTTAAAAATTCTCAATAGTAGTGTAAAATAAACACCCTTTTACCTTGTCAAAATCAGCTCTGCAAAAAATCAGCTCATTTTGTTGCATGGTCCCTTTTAATGCAAATAAGCTCTGCTTGCCCCGCCCCTCTCTGATGTAAGATTAAGAGCAGTAATGTTTACTTTAGCCACATTTAGCTGCGTTTAGTGGCGAAACTTGCCAACAAGCACATTATTAAGAAAGGCCGTTTGCAAAGATGCATAAAAACACTTATACTCACTTCTGCTGTGGGTGAAGCTGCATCACGAATGATTCACAAGGGCACTTTCCTTTTAAAAACGAAAGATACGTTATCCTCTGCGTCTTCAGAGCAGATGTCCTCAGATGTCGGGAGTAAATGACTACTGCTACACTGTAAAAAGTTTTCACCAGTTTCAACTTAAAAACTTAAGTTTAGCAGCTGCCTTAAAATGTTAAGTTAAATCATCTTAAGTCATGTCAACTTACAAGTTAAATCAACTCATTTTTATTGTAATAAGTTAAAATGACTTAAGCTGATTTAACTTAAAATTTTAAGGCAGCTGCTGAACTTAGGTTTTTAAGTTAAATCTGGTGAAAACTTTTTACAGTGTATGTTCATTATTACATCCAACAACAGAACACCTCAATCATTCAATCAGAGACATTCTTGTCTTCCCCTGTACCTGAGTCGACACAATGGCGATCTGAGTCGGACTGTTTCAACTCAGTGAGGGCGGGTCTAAGGTAAGGCGCTCATGTAAATCAACTATCGTGGGAGTGGCCTCTGTGTGCCGTCACACCGACAAGAAGCTGAGAATGAGCTGATTTTAAAAAGGGGATATTACTTTTAAAGATTAAAAAAAAATACCACTGGGTGGATTTTTATCATTGTAGGGTTGTGTACACAAACTGCCAACACCCAGTAATGTTCAAACAACATGTAAAAGTGAGTTTTGCATCCGATGACCCATTTAAATAATTTGACTTTATTACTTATTGGACCAAAAACAGCACACAGAATCTCTTGAATTGCAATTTGCAACTAGACGGATGTACTGTCATTTCCTCTACAGTCAAAAATCTGGGTGTTATATTAGACAGCAACTTGTCTTTTGAAAATCATATTTCTCATGTTACAAAAACAGCCTTCTTCCATCTTAGAAACATTGCCAAGCTATGAAACATGTTAAGCCTAGTTCAGACTGCATGATTTTAGCCCCGATTTTGACTCGCCGACAGGTTTTGAGAAATCGCAGACAAATGCCCGAAATCACAGGCAAATCGGTGCTCGTTCACGTGAGTGACAATCACACAGTGTGAACTATCAAAGACGCGATCTGAGAGAATCGCCGACGTGTCGCCGACACCCGTGAGATATTTGGCATGCTAAATATCTGGACCTGTCGGCGATTCAAAATCATGCCGTGTGAAAGGTGATCTGACTGAAAATCACATCGGCGATTACCTACAGCCAATGAGAGAGCAACATCCAGGCCAGCGGGAAGTTGGGGGAGGAGTTACGAAGGTAGACCACAGTATCAACAAGAACAGCTTCGGCTTCTTTTCTTTTCGCTGCAAATGAGTGCACATGCTATTTGTATGCCAAGCTTCTTGCGGGCTACCATTTTTTTTTATGATAATACCAGTCTCATGTGAGAACTTGCACGCCTGACCTCGCGTTGTTTCCATGTCACTTCTCGCGTGTGTTGTGAGACGTAGTTTGCGGACCTGGACAAAGTTGTCGGCGATTCTTCCTATTGTAAAGTCATACAGTGTGAAACCCCCTGTCGCCGATCCATCGTGCAGTGTGAACACAGCAGCGACAGAATGCTACCCCAGATAGTCATGCAGTGTGAAAACATCTGTGACTCGATTGCTTTGAAAATCGTGCAGTCTGAACTCGGCTTTACCTGTTTCTGATGCAGAAAAGTTAGTTCATGAATTCATGACATCTAGACTGGACTATTGTAATGCACTACTAGGTCGTTGTCCTGCATCTTCAATAAACAAGCTACAGATAGTACAAAATGCAGCTTTCTTGAGTCCAGGTCAAGTAAATATGATTATATTACGCCAATTTTACAGTCTCAGCACTGGCTACCTATTAGGTTCTGAATCAGATACAAAATATTACTTCTTACCTATAAGGCCCTTAAAGGGGTCATTGGATGCAAAACTCACTATTACATGTTGGTTGAACATTAATGTTTGTTGGCAGCACCCTACAATGATAAAAATCCACCCAGTGGTATTTTTTTTAATCTTTAAAAGTGATGTATTCTTTTTAAAATCAGGTCATTCTCAGCTTCTTGTCATTGTGATGAAACACAGTTGATTGACATGAGCGTCTTACCTTAGACCCGCCCTCACCGAGCTGAAACAGTCCGAATACGATCGCCATTGAGTGACTCAGGTGCAGAGGAACACTCTAATTGAGCGACTGAGGTGTTCTGTTGTTGGATGTAATAATGAACATAGCAGAAGTCATTTACTCCCGACATCTGAGCCCCTTAAGAGGCAGAAGACAACGTTACTTTCGTTTTTAAAAGGAAAGTGCCGATCCCGATCTACATATGCGTCTATGTTCATGTGAATCATTTGTGATGTAGCTTCACCCACAGCAGAAGTGAGTATAAGGCTTTTTTATGCATCTTTGCAAATGGCCTTGCTTAATAATGTGCTTGTTGGCAAGTTTCGCAGATGAACGCAGCTAAATGCAGCTAAACATGGCTAATTGCGCCTAAAGTAAACATTACAGCTCGTAATCCCTCAGCAGAGAGGGGCGGGGCGAGCAGAGCTCATTTGCATTCAAAGGGACCATGCGATAAAATGAGCTGATATTTTGCAGAGCTGATTTTGACAAGGTAAAAGTTTTTTTTTTACACTACTATTGATCATTTTTAACCAAAGTATATTAGAGACTTTTCAATAACACCCTAAAGAATCATATGAACTTGTGGAAAATGGGCATCCGATGACCCCTTTAATGGTTTAGCTCCTGCATACCTAACTAGTCTCCTACCATGCTACAATCCATCATGCAAAACTCTGGACTTTTGGTAGTACCTAGGATAGCAAAGTCCACTAAAGGAGGGAGAGCTTTTTCGTATTTGGCTCCCAAACTCTGGAATAGCCTTTCTGATAACATTCGGGGTTCAAACACACTCTTTCTGTTTAAATCTAGATTAAAAGACACATCTCTTTAGCCAAGCATTCACATAGTTTATCTCATAACCTTGTACTTCAGTTACATCTGATCAATTGCACATTAAAATTTTTTAGCTTGGGCTAAATGCATAATTTTTGCTCGCTTTAAAAAGGTTCTTCAAAGCGATGCCATAGAAGAACCATTTTTGGTTCCACAAAGATCTATTCAGTCAAATGTTCTTTAAAGAACCATCTCTTTCTTACCTTTTTATAATCTGAAGAACCTTCTTTCACCACAAAGAACCTTTTGTGAAACAGAAAGGTTCTTCAGATTTTAAAGGTTCTTTATGGAACCATTTAGACAAAAAAAGGTTCTTCTATGGCATTGTGAAGCACCTTTAATTTTAAGAGTGTATGCTAATTATTTCTCTATTTGTTTCTCTGTTTCTGACATCCCATGGTAACTGAGTTACACAAGCTTCAGTCTGGATTCAGAATACCTGAGAAGAGATGGTGCCAACCCCTCAGAGGACCTCTGATGATGCCAACATACAGCACTACGAATTGTTGCTACAAGTTTGATTGCAACATATAATCATTACTGTTAATAGTAGGGCTGGGCGATTAATCGAAAAGTAATCGAAATCGACATTCAGAACCTATAATCGATCAAATTTTTCCAGGTCAATTATTTAAATTACTTTCCCTTTAAAAACACTACTGCGTGTGGAGTCACATAACCCAGCTCCATTACGCTACGTTATTCCGCCGACATGTCCATGGAGAGCTTAAGCAGTATTTATACAGTAAAAAGTATTTACAGAATATACAAGAGTAATTTTATTTAGAAGAGATACTGCTTATTTTCTACTTTTAATATTTATTATTATTTTATAAATAATTTAATTGCAAGTTATTTATTTTCACTAATTTAAGAAAAATGTGACTTTTTGTTTTAAGCAATGTGTGCTTTAATTTCAGTTGTTCAACACTAATGTTCAATAAATAATCATAGATAGTAGATAGTGTGTGCACCCTTCATTCAAAAATCTCTCACTTGTAATATGTGAGCATATTTACTGTACAAAACTTGTCAGTGAACTATGAGGGCAAAAAAATAAATATTTAAATATAATTTTATTAATGAATAAAATAATCGTTCATTAATCGTAATCGGGTTAAAATGTTCAATTAATCGAGATTTTGATTTTAGGCCAAATCGCCCAGCCCTAGTTAATAGTGTTCATCGTCTGTTTGAATACATCATTACTGATTTTAACATACATCTATGCCATATGTACATCAACTTGGCATACAGTAGTCACCACTAATAAGCTACTAAATATATTGTAGAAAGCTAAATTTTCTGTACAGCTGCTTTGCAACAATTTGTATTGTGAAAAGTGCTATACAAATAAACTTGAATTGAACTGAACTTTCAATGGTTATTTTATAGTTGACATGAATAATTTGCTTCTTTAGAAAACAGAAATGAGTCTGCAGTCAGGAAATTCAAGTCAGAGATGGAAGAAAGGAAAGACAGAATATAAAGGATATCGAGGCATTCGGTTAAAATCTGTGGAATGAAGAAAGGATGAGAGGAGCAAAATGTAGATGCATAATATAAAATATGGACAAAATTAAAAGGTCATTTAAAGTGTTTAGAGAACATTAAAAAAAAAAATACATTTTTACATATAAACTCTTAAAAATAAAGGTGCTTCACGATGCCATAGAAGAACCTTTTTGCCTAAATGGTTCCATAACGAACCTTTAACATCTGAAGAACCTTTCTGTTTTACAAAAGTTTCTTTGTTGTGAAAGAAGGTTCCCCAGATTCTAAAACGGTAAGAAAGAGAGAGTTCTTCAAAGAAACTTTGGCTGAATGGTTCTTTGTAGAACCAAAAATGGTTCTTCTTTGGCATCGCTGTGAAGAATCTTTTAAAGCACCAATTTTTTAAAGAGTGTAGGTACCATTTTTAATGTTTCTATTATTTTTTAGACTATTTGTTGTTGCTTGTGTTATAGTCATATTTTTAACATATTGTAGAGTTCATTTTATTAATATTCTGACTTCTGAAAAAAATTGATATTCAGATTTAATCTAATCTTTAATCGTTCAGTTGTTTGGAATTTCACACATGAATTGAGATGGGGATTTACACATGATTTATGTTTGGATTTGTTAAAAGTGTTGTTAAATATGTTTGCCTGATAATATGTGTTAATAAATCATGTATTTTAAATTAAGATGCAGTGTAATTTTTGATAAATAAGGGATGGCTCATTTTACCAGACCATTTGGCCCATTTTACCTGAAAATGTCTTTTTTTTTTTTTTCTGGAGTGCATGATCTAAAAATGTTTATTGTTATATACCATGCAAATAACACTTTATGCAAACACATTTAAATATTGTAGCTGGTATCTAATTTAGACTTTTACAAAAAGTGGCCCACTTTACCTGCAATCACCCTATTTGAAATGATATACTTTAAATAAATAAATAAACAAATATCTACCCATCTATAAAATATTTTTAGCATTTATTTCACTCATGTTGACCCTTCAATATTAATTTAGTAAAACAAACATCTATCTATCTATCTATCTATCTATCTATCTATCTATCTATCTATCTATCTATCTGATCTGTGCACACATTCAGAAAGAGAAATTGTTTACATTTATCTGTCCTTTTGAGGATATAAGTGTCGCTTTTTTATGATTTAGCGCCGCCTGCTGGCAAGACAAATACCATCTGCAGTTGGGACGTCTGAATCATTTTACTGAATCGTTTGGTTTCAAAGAACCGATTCGTGTTTTGGCCATGCTTGTTAAACATAAACACGAAATATTAAAAACAGTTAGCTACAATTTAACCTAATACATGTTATTAGAAAAAAGTCTCCGAAATAGAACAACTATTGCCAGTGTCTGTGTCTATCGAACTAGGTCTAATCAAATTTCTGTAAAATGCATCTGTATTTTTTAAACCATTTTTGTACCGTCAGTGTTTACTTTAGTTTGGCGGTTACCAGTTATATAAAAAACTTCATATTTAAATGATTAACTTTGTAAGTGAGTCGTTCAAATGTTAACCCATTTTACTAAAACGTTTGACTCGTTCATTTAAAAGATTCGATTCAAAAAGAGTGATTCGAGCATCGATTCGAGCAGAAACACAGCTGACAAAAGCACGACTTTGTTTGCGGAAATATTAACAGACAAATGTAACATCGTAGAATTTGTCAACACAACCCTGCTTCTTCAGATAAATAAATAAACAAACAAACAAACAATTGTTTTGTAGCCAACAGGCTACAAAACAATTCTTATGCAATACTGTCATCTCTGGATGAATATGACAAAAAAACGTCAGATGCTATTTAATCTTTAATTAATTAACTCTATATTAATTACATTATTATTTAATTACATTATTTAATATAGAATTTGTCAACACTAGGTTACCCCGCCACTTAAAATAAAATTAAATTAAATTAAATTAAATTAAATAGCTACAAAACAAGTCTTATGCAATACTGTCATCTCTGGATCAATATGACAGCTGCAATTTTATATTTAATTAATTAATTTTAAATTAATTATTTGTATTATTTAATTTCATTAAACACATTAAAATAATAAAATAAAATAAAAAAAACTAAATTAAATTAAATTAAATTAAATTAAATACAAACAGGCTGCAAAACAATTCTTATGCAATACTGTAACCTCTGGATCAATATGGCAAAAAAACCCGTCAGCTGCAATTTAATCTTTAATTAATTAATTCCATATTAATTACATTATTATTCAATTACATTACATTATTTAATTACATGAATAACATTATTTAATATAGAATTTGTCAACATTAGGCTACCCTGCTTCTTAAAATAAAAAAATAAAAAACAAACAAACAAACAAATAAATAAAATAAACAAACATACAGGCAAATGAACAGGGTACAAAACAATCCTTGTGCAATACTGTCATTTCTGGATCAATACGATAAAAATGTCAGCTGCAATTTTATATTAATTCATTCTAAATTAATTATTTTTATTATTAATTTTATTAATTAATATTATTTTATATAATTACATTACATTACATTATTTAATACAGCAGTTGTCAACACTAGGCTATCCTGCTTCTTAAAATAAAATAAAATAAAATAAAATAGCTACAAAACAATTCTTATGCAATACTGTCATCTCTGGATCAATATGACAGCTGCAATTTTATATATAATTAATTCATTCTAAATTCTAATTTAGAATGAATTAAAAAAAACTAATTAAAAAAACTAATTCTAATTATTTCTATTATTTAATTTCATTAAACACATTATTAATTCTTATGCAATACTGTCACCTCTGGATCAATACAAAAAAAAATGCAATTTAATCTTTCATTAATTAATTCCATATTAATTACATTATTATTTAATTACATGAATAACATTATTTAACATAGAATTTGTCAACATTATATGACCCTGCTTCTTAAAATAAATAAAAAATAATATAATAAAATAAAAAACAAACAAACAAGCTACAAAACAATTCTTATGCAATACTGTCATCTCTGGATCAATACGACAAAAATGTCAGCCGCAATTTATATATTTAATTAATTCTTAATTAACTATTTGTATTATTTAATTAAATTACATTATTTAATATAGCAGTTGTCATCACTAGGCTACCCTGCTTCTTAATAAAATAAAATAAAATAAAATAAAATAAAATAAAATAAAATAAAATAAAATAAAATAAAATAAAATAAAATAAAATAAAATAAAATAAAATAAAATAAAACAATTCTTATTCTGTCACCTCTAATTAATTAATTCCATATTAATTATATTATTATTTAATTAAATTTTATTATTTAATTACATGAATAGCATTATTTAATATAGAATGTCAACATTTGACTACCCTGCTTCTTAAAATAAAATAAAATAAAATAAAATAAAATAAAATAAAATAAAAACAGGCTACAAAACAATTTTTATGCAATACTGTCACCTCTGCATCAATACGACAAAAAAGTCAGCTTCAATTTAATCTTTAATTAATTAATTCTATAAAAAAGAAATATGACCAAAAAAAAAAAAAAAAACATTTGATGTAATTCAAACATGCGAACTCCGAGCAATGCATTACAATAAAAGTCAACGACCTATATTTCCGCAGCTAACTGTGTGCAGCTCTGCAAACCACACAGCACTTCTTTCTGCTTCCTTTAGTGTGTGAAGAGAGGTGTGAAATGCACGCATTACGTGCGCGCAACCTGAGGTCTACAGAAGTTCTAAAAGCAGGCGTACTTTCACAGCACTGCACTAAAGAGCTGCGTTGATTTGAGCTGTACTGGGTAAGTGCTGTTTTCATAAGCTTAAATAAGCCTAGTTTAACTCTACTAACCAATACGTATAAATAGAACTTCATCAAAGATATTATCAGAAGAGAAACAGCCTGACTTTTCGTGCTGCTGATGTAACTGTTGTTGACTTGTCTAGAAATGTACTAATATGATACATCTTCGCATACAATCTGCAAAAATATCCAGTTGGTTTTGCTATAGCTGTTCGTGTGACAGCTACAGGAAACCACAAAAGTTTGAGAACCTGCTCTTTTCAAAAACATAAGCTGATCTATTAAACAAAACAACATGTGTGGGATGTATCAATATTTCAGTTAGAAACCATGTTTCTTACTGTTTTCTCTTACATTGCCCACACAAGTGTGGCAAAAGCTGGATCACAAGCTTTTGTTCCAGCTCAAAGCATAAGCCTGGATTTTGTGTTTATAGAAGAATTCAGAGCTTGTTTATCCAGTATTTGAGCACTTTTTTTGCCTTAATTGGTCTATTTTAAGTCAGTTAATACCTGCCGAACTGTAGTGGCTTTAGCCTTACCCAAGATGAATAATAGATGCAAAATATTCTCACAATTCTTTTAAAGGTTATAAAGGAGTGATATTAATCTCTCAAATGTTGCTTTTTCAAAGCTCAGGAGACTTAATAGAGGTCTCAGTTACAGTAAGTATAGGAAGTATCAAAGTTGACTAAGATAAGTCTAACATGCTCTTTGTTTAATCTCATTAGAATGAAATTTAACTTGATATTAATTGGATATTGTTGGATATATCTTTTACATTTTTTTATTAATGTTACTTACTGATGTTGATGTTGTGCATTATATCAGAACATCTACTGCTGATTTACTGCTTGTAAATCACACTATTTTTGCCAAAGAGACACCTTTTCTAGAATTACTGTACACTTCACGATGCCATAGAAGAACCCTTTTGTCTAAATGGTTCCATAAAGAACCTTTAACATCTGAAGAACCCTTCTGTTTCACAAAAGGTTCTTTGTTGCGAAAGAAGGTTCTCCAGATTATAAAAAGGTAAGAATGAGATGGTTCTTTAAAGAACCTTTGACTGAATGTTTTTTTGGTGGAACCAAAAATGCATCCTCTATGGCATCTCTGTGAAGAACCTTTTCAAGCACCTTTATTTTTAAGAGTGTAGAAGAACCCTTTTGTCTAAATGGTTCCATAAAGAACCTTTAACATCTGAAGAACCTTTCTGTTTCACAAAAGGTTCGTTGTTGCGAAAGAAGGTTCTTTAGATTATCAAAAGGTAAGAAAGAGATGGTTAAAGAACCTTTGACTGAATGGTTCTTTGTGGAACCAAAAATGGATCCTCGATGGCATCCCTGTGAAGAACCTTTTAAAGCATCTTTATTTTTAAGAGTGTAGAAGAATCCTTTTGTCTAAATGATTCCATAAAGAACCTTTAACATCAGAAGAACCCTTCTGTTTCACAAAAGGTTCTTAGTTGTGAAAGAAGGTTCTTCAGATTATAAAAAAAGTAAGAAAGAGATGGTTCTTTAAAGAACCTTTGACTAAAATGGTTCCTCTATGGCATTGCTGTGAACGTTTCAAAGCACCTTTATTTTTAAGAGTGTATGTGTAAAACCATGACTTGGTTTACATAAAGGTGCTGATGTCTTTGTACGCAATGGATTTCATCCATATTAAAAATACACATTTGGAAACCAGAAAAGCAAAACTATCAAATAACAAGAAAGATATGAACACACTACCTTCAGTGGTATAAGTGTGAATTAGAGGAACTGCAAATGTCGGGCACTGGAACATCTTACTCACATCAGACACAATTTCCAACCACACTTTAACCAAGAGCCCAAATCATGTCAGTGTTATGTGATTTAAGTTAAAACAGCTTATTCAAAACAGGCAACCGTTTCAAGACATTTTAAACAGTATATTATTGCATTCTCCTCCATTTTAGAATATACTGTAGCTGAAATAGCATTAATCAAAGCTAACCATCAAACTGCAAATGTTTATCTAACACTTCCTCATTTTAATGTTAATTTAAGATTTATAAAGAAATTGTGGGTGACAGTTGTACTCCTCAGTGGATATACGTAAGTTGACTTCTTTAAAAAGGATAACATGGTACTAAACCTCAGATGTAGTGACGGTTTGTGGAGCATGCCATTATTTCAACAGCCTTGTGGTGGAAAACCATGGGGTTAAATATATGACGATGAACCAACATGTACAAAAATAGCTCTATAACTCAATAAGAGCAAACAACTTACTAAAAGTAGCTTTAAGCATAATTGTTTTGAATGAAAAAGGCCTACTACACTCTTAAAAATAAAGGTGCTTTAAAAGGTGCCATGTACAGTAAGAACCATTTTTGGTTCCACAATGAATCATTCAATCTTTCTTACCTTTTTTAGAATCTGGGGAACCTTCTTTCACCAAAAAGAACCGTTTGTAAAACAGAAAGGTTCTTCAGATGTTAAAAGTTCTTTATGGAACCATTTAGACAAAAAAGGCTCTTCTATGGCATCATGAAGCACCTTTATTTTTAAGAGTGTACAGGTATGTAGATGATTCTCAACAGACACCATACCCTATACCCTAGTGCTAGAACCTTGATTGTAAAAAAACACTTCCTATCCTGTTTGATTATAAAATATCCATGTGTTTCTGCCTTTACTTCTCAGATAGAAATGCACAACAGCGTAGTTCTGTTTTTGAATTTATAGCTGTTAAAATGAGTCAAACATTAAATGTTGTTGTCAATTCCGCTTCTGGATTAGCCACTGAAAATTTTTATTCATACAGTATATTCCATAATATCTTAATTTCTGTTTGATTTAGGTCTACACTAATGTTCAAAAGTCTGTTTTTTATTTATTTATTTTAAATAGATGTCATGCTCACTAGGCCTGCATTTACTTGATCAAAAGCACAGTAAGATGTAATATCATTACAATTTAAAACAGTTGTTTATTATTTATTAAATATTTTATTATTTTTAAATTCTAATTTAGGTAAATTTTTCAACATCATTACTTCAGTCTTAATGATTCTATTATGCTAATTTGAAGATCAACATACATTTATAATTATTATCAATGTTGAAAACAGTTGCTGCTAAATATTTTCTAGAAAAAGACATTTAAAGATTCTTTAATGCGTTTTTTTAATAGAACTCTTTTTTAACGTAAGTATTTACTGTCACTTTTGATCAATTTAATTTTAATACATTTATTTTTTGTATTAATTTCTTCTAATCATATGAACCTTGTGAAAATCTTTTGTGTATGTACACTACCAGTCATAAGTTTTTGAACAGTAAGTTTTTAAATGTTATTTAAAAAAAAAAATCTCACCAAACCTGCATTCATTTGATCCAAAGTACAGCAAAAACAGCAAAATTGTGAAATATTTGTGACTATTTAAAATAACTGTTGTGTATTTGAATTTTTAGCACCATTACTTCAGTCACATGGTCCTTCAGAAATCATTCTAAAATAATTATTGTTAAAAACAGCTGTGTAGAATGTTTTTTTTTTAACATTATAACTTTTTTGTAACATAAATGTCTTTATCATCACTTTGATCAATTTAAAGCATCCTTGATAAATAAAAATATACATTTCTATAATTTGGTATGGTGTGTAATGTTACAAAAGCTTTGTCATTTCACATAAATGCTATTTTTTTTCAACTGTTTTAAATATTGATAATAATAATAATAATAATATTAATAAATGTTTCTTATACAGCAAATCAGCATATTTAGAATGATTTATGAAGGACCATTTGACACTGAAGACTGGAGTAATGATGCTGAAAATTCATTTTTGCATCACAGGAATAAATGACATTTTAAAATATATTCATATAGAAAACAGTTATTTTACATTAAAAATATTTCACAATATTACTGTTTTTTTTTTTATTAAATAAATGCAGCCTTGATGAGCAGAAGAAATTTCTTTAAAAACATTCAAAATCTTACTGATCACAAATTTTCAACGGCAGCGTAGGTCTAATATCAGTGCAAAAAAAAGTTTCATATTGTGTAACATTAAAACCTAAAACACGCCCAAGGATACCACAAAGGGACGGGACGGTACTACCTTCAAACAGTTTACATAGAGAGAAGAAAAGTAGTCCCGTCTCAAAAAGACAATTTAGATGATTAAATCTCAAATAACTTTTTTTTTTTTTTTTTTTGTACATAAGAATTATTACGAGTGCTTTGACCAATACTTTTTCATATAAACACTTCACGGTTTACTTGCCTATTGATTTCCATTGCATGTGGATTAATGTAAAAATGTTTTTGTTTTTACGAACTGAGAGTTGAGAATGATTTTCTGTGGTAACTGAGCCACAGAATCTTTAGTACTGAACCTGGAATATTCCTTTAACAAGCCTTATGAGTCTAACCTCCTGAGGGGCTTGCGAAAGGTCAAATGTATTTGTAGTTCAGTCCAATCCAGTGTGTGTAAGTTCAATGGAGGCGTTTGCCGTTTGATCCCACACTTCTTCCACCCCTGCAGCGTTCACATGCTGGGCACAGTTCAGCTGTATCAACTCTGGAGTCAGGATTGACCTCACACACTTTTTGATGAAATATCACGTTCATAGAGCCAATAAAGGCCTACTATAAAGTTGTGACATTAAAGTGTCTGTTTGTGTCCTGCTGCGTTCTTTCTATCTGTCTGCTCTTGTTTGTCTATCCTGGTAGCAAAAGCAGGTAAGAGCAGCAGCTCGCTATCTGCGCTACCGTCCTTCAATGACGCAGGAAGTGCGGTTTGAGCTGTCAGTCAAACGACAGGAAATACTTGGCAGCCGTGCAGACACATTTACAGAGAAAGAGAGTTTATAAGCCAGAGTTTTGAGAAACTTGTGAGAAGCACTTAACAATATGTGGGTCAAAGGTGTTAAGATGTCCACGTCAAAAGAAGTTTACAAAAGTGATTTTATGTCCATAAAAAGGACATTACATGTAAGTAAAGTGTCTACTTTGAAGGTTTCAAATAAGTTTTGGGGAATAAAATGTTAAAATTAGGTTGAAATAATGTTACATTGTCATTCAGTGTAAGACAGTATTTATATAAAAAAATCAAACAACATGCTGATTCTGACTGGTACATATTAAAATATATAAAAGAATAAGGTAGCATATTAAATTTTAAATGAGTAAAAAAATCTTACTGACAAATGGGCAAAACCTAGCATAGTGGCAAATTTAAAAATGTAGAATTACAACTAATTAGTATTTGGGGTGAAAGTAATTCATCTTTTAATATGTCATAAATTGAATTTTGTTGTAAATATGCCTGACAAAATTGTTACACTAAATGAAATTTTAGTGAGTGTCTTCTGTAAATTAGCGGAACATTTATGATATTTATTTTTCGCTCAGAAAAACAAAAATGCAATAAAATTTAAACTGAAAACATTTTGATATTTCATTTTTTAAGCAATATTACACTTGTTTTTATTCTTAAACCCTTTTACATCTCTGACCCATGTATATACATACATTTCTACAATTATATTTGATATTTTTACATTAACAGTCTAATCACTATTTTATTTATTAACACCAAGTAAGAATCTCATTAAGTTAGTGTGTTTAGGCATTTTACATTTATTCCAAAATGATAACTCTGTAACAATTTAAACACTATATTTTATTTGTAAACTTATGTTCAGCTATTCTTTTTAATAGCTAACTTTGAACTATTTTTGAGATCATCAGCCATCAAAGCTGGGTAAATATTCAACCTGATCTCATGATGAAAACATACCTGTGGGAACCTTTTCGCAAGATGCAAAATGTGTACCGCCATGTACGTTTAGTGACATATTCGATGTGAAATGTCAACTGAAAGGCGCTAAAAGAGTGTTCAGTTTTTTCTTCAGAACAGATGAACATACATATGTTTAATGTAATGTTGTTTTTGTACGTCACGCAGTCTAACTTAAAATGTCCATTGAGTGGCGCTATAACTCTAATGCTCCGTGACGTTTTAAAATAACGTACCATCTGCACTACACATAAACCCACCTGATAGTATGAACAAAAGAGAATGTGATGTAAAAACACGAACACACGCATGCTGTTTTAGATTGTTTTTCGATCTCTCATCTTTTAGCTCGTTTTTCACGGGATTCTTACCCAAGGATTCCATATCCGAAGTCCAATTCAGTGCCAGCTGAGCTTCCGAGCAAGCTTGTTATGTCCAGAAGCGAACACATGGAGCTGTAATCCTAACTGTGTGCGAAATCGATTAAACGTGCTTGCTGTTTTACCGTCTCTAGTGTTCATTTCTGTTGGAAACTGCAGTGACATGTACTTCTTGGTACATATTTTGCATCTTGCGAAAAACTTCCCACAGGTACGTTTTCGTCATGAGATCAGGTAATAATTACAGGTAAAAAAAATAAATAAAAAAATCGAGATTTACTTTAAATTTCACTAAGCTGATCACTCACTAAAAGCTCACACAGATCATTTTTTTACATTACATTTAAGTCTTATTTTGACGTAAAGAAGTGGTTATATCTAAGTTTGTGAGTTGTTTACTTACTTTTTAAAATTAGTTTTCCCATTAATGCCATTATTTTGTTCATTCAGACTGATCAGACTGGGCAGCCGTGGCCTAATGGTTAGAGAGTTGGACTTGTAACTCAAAGGTTGCAGGTACGAGTCTCAGGTCGGGCAGGGATTGTAGGTGGGGAGAGTGAATAACCAGCACTCTCTTCACCCACGACTGAGGTGAGTCCCTTGAGCAAGGCACCGTACCCCCAACAGCTCCCCGGGCGCCGCAGCAATGGCTGCCCACTGCTCCGGGTGTGTGTTCACGGTGTGTGTGTGTGTGTGTTCACTACTGTGTGTGTGCACTTGGATGGGTTAAATGCAGAGTACAAATTCCTAGTATGGGTCACCATACTTGGCCTCACTTCACTTCCTTTCATTAATTCCGGAAAGCGCACAAACACAAGATGTGGGACTTAATCACATGAACCAATCACAGTCGAACATAACCAGTCATATCCAATCATATCCCGCTGAGGCAATGCCTCCTCTCACATGACTTAACCCTATTTATTTTCAATTACTCCCCACCAAACTCACAGCACACTTTAGGGAGTCTGTTAAAACTCAATGGGTTCAGGGGAGGTGGGAGAGACAAAGACTCCAGCTGTAACTTTATCTGCTTTATCTGTTTGTTTGTTGTTGTTTTTTAGAAAAGTTAAGCGATTTATTTTAAAAGCACTTGTTAAGGTTATATTTTGTAATATTGGTGTAATATTTTTATTTTTGTACTACAACATTGAGGAGACACTGCCTCCTCGGTATATACACCACTGAACCCTGATATATATATATATATATATATATATATATATATATATATCAGTGGCGGCTACTGTCTGTCAAATAGGGGAAGCTCATTTTCGGCCTACATCATAAAATTGTCTATTTATTTAAAAGTAAATTCTGCCCTACGTTCCTTTTCAAGAAAATGGTCTGTGACCCTGTCGTACCAACTAGGCGTCTTTTCGTGTGCAGTTTCACCCACGACGCTAGCCTAGCCTACTATATGAATGAATGAATGAACGATCTAAAAAAAAAAATTAAACTCTGTAAAAGTGAAACAAGGAATGTGGTGTATAATTGTGTGAAATGTATGACGAAAATCAAGCAATTTCGCCAAGCAAATATAAAGAAATAGGTTGCAGCAGGTTTTATTTCGACTGAACTTGAGAAATCCACGATGGGACTGAGCGCGAATAGCTTCAGCGAGCAATTCCTTATAGTACAAAATCGCTGTCAGTCAAAAGGAGATGCAATCTTTCGACAGACCTTCCAATCATCACGCAGAAGCTCAGCGTCCAGGCCAGCCCACTCTTCATTCACCCCCAGAGATGCTGAGCGTCCGTGGGCGGGACACAATCGCAGCGTTTATCCAATGACCGTCTAGTTTCAAAGCACTGAAAAAAAAAAACGTTCAAAGCAGCCCCATTGAAGTCAATGGACGCTGGGCTTCAATGGTGAAATGCACTGTGACGCTACGGGAATGTATGAGAAGAAAATCAAGTCAGCCGACCTGCTATATCTAACTGATTCTGAACGAACTCGTCTTTGAGATGAACGTTTTCTAACGCATTTTTAGTCAATAAAATGTTAATACAATAGTACGTAATTTGACCATTAATTTTGTGACATTATAGGGGAAGCTGAGCTTCCCTTGCAGTCTTAAAGAAATCGCCACTGATATATATATAATAAAGACAAAAACAAAGGATAAATCTAAATTATTTAATCTGATAAAATTAACTTTATGCCACAAATGCTGTTGTTTGAGCTTAACCTGCATTCATTTGATCAAAAAAACAGAAAAAACAGAAAAAAAAAACATACCCATAGGAACTTTTTGCAAGATGCAAGATGCGAAATATGTACTTCCATGTACATTTCATGACATATTCGATGTAAAATTCGATGTACTGAGTGGTGCTAAAAAAATTTTTTCCCCCGGAACAGATGAACGTACATATGGTACGTTTTATGTTATGTTGGTTTTGTCCATGTCACCACAGTTCTGACTTGAAATGCCTGTTTATTGGTGCAATAACTATAATGCTCTGTGACGTTTTAAAATAATGTACCACCTGCACTATACCTAAACCTACCCAACAGTACGAACAAAAGCGAATGTGACGTAAAAAAAGGCAAACCGCATGCATGCCATTTTAACTATTTTTTTTTTTTATCTTTTAGCTCGTTTTCCTTGGCAGGTGAGCTAACGAGCAAGCTTTTTACATCCAGAAAGCAAAACATATTTACTACTTGATCTACTGTGGGATATTTTTCACAAAATGAGAAATATGTACCAAGAAGTACATATCACTGCTGTTTCCAGCAGAAATCAACACTAGAGACGGTAAAACAGCGAGCTACAATCATAGTGTGTACAAAAACGATTCAGAGTGGTCACTGTTTTACCGCCTCTAGTGTTGATTTCTGCTGAAAACTGCAGTGAAATGTACTTTGTACATATTTTGCGTCTTGCGTAAAATATCCTACAGGTATGTTTTCTTCATGAGATCAAGTAATAAATATTGGGCACAGGCATAGAGATTTACTTTAAATTTCGCCTGGCTAATAACTCACTAAAAACTCTCACAAATCTCATGTTTTCATGCCATTTTGAGACTAAATTTGACGTAACTAAGTGGTTATATCTAAGTGTGTGAGTTGTTTACTTACTTTATTAGATTAGTCTTTCCATTAACGCCATTATATTGTTCATTCATATTGATTCACGAACACGGAACGCGCACAAACACAAGAGGAGGGATTTAATCGCATGAACCAATCACAGCCGAACATAACCAGTCGTATCCAATCATATCACATGGAGGCATTTCCTTCCTCTCACGTGACTTAACCCCTTTCATTTTCACTTACCCCCCACCAAACTCACTGCACGCTTTAGGGAGTCTGTTAAAACCAGTCTGATCTCATGGCAATTTGTATGTATTTTACAAGATGGCTAATTCGTACAAATTTGTACAACCTCACTTGTACGAATTCATACGTTTTTGGCTAAATCGCACATACTTTACGAGTTCCCCAATTCATATGATTTCATACAAATAGCCTACACGCAACCCTGCCCCTAAACCTGCCCGTCACTGGGGTCTAGGCAAATCATATAAAATCGTACGAGTGAGGTCGTACAAATTCGTATGAATTAGCCACCTCGTAAAATACATACGAATTGGTCGTGAGACAGCATTGGTTAAAACTCAGTGGGCTCAGGGGAGGCAAGAGAGACGCAGGCTCCTGCTGTAACTTTATCTGCTGGTGTCGCTGTTGGACGTTTTTTTTTTTTTTTTTTTTATTTAGAAAAATGAAGCGATTTATTTTAAAAGCTTTTTAATGTTATATTTTGTAACACTGGCATAATATTTTTATTTTTATTTTTTTATTAACAAAAACAAAAAAACAAAGGATGAATCTAAATTATTTAATGTGGTAATTAACTTTATGCCACAAATGCTGTTCGAGCTTAACCAGAATATTTCTTTAACAATTTCTAACAGTATTTCTTAGTTTAAATTGCAGATACAATATTGTAGGTGGCATGACAGTGCTGAAAAGAAATGGAAAAAAGTAGTCAGGTTTCCATTTTTGCAACACGTATATCATGCACTATAACATAGACATCAAGTTTGAGCAAAGTGTAAATGTGTGACTATGACGTGTGGGTTAATACTGCATGTTTGGCTGTGACTCAGCAGGGAAGTGAATCCTGGCAGGCTGTTTGGATGGGAGTTTTGTATTTCACATCTATTAATAGTTCTTTCTCTCTGGTTCTCTCTCTCCACCAGTTACCTTATGGCTTTCAACTGGTAAGTACTTTTAGTGTGGCTCTGTGGTCCAACTGTTTAACAAGTCAGTGTGTTTTCTTCTTCTTTTTATTGTTTTCTGCTTATTTTATGACATGTTAAGTGAAGTGTTAGGGTTGATTGAAACATGGTTGGTGGTGTGTGTAAACTGGTGTCATGTTAATAAAGGGCATGTGTATAGAAGTTAAAGCATGTCTTCAGCTGTGTGATCCTATGTGCTTACACTATTTTTTCATCTGGGCTTTAGTTAATGGTTTAAAGAGACTTAATTGAAACAGTATTGTGATTATGTGACTATTATTATGTAACAAAATAATTTCAGACCTTTAAGTTTGAAGTTGACAGAAAAGTGCAATGGACTTTTTTTTTTCAGCTAAAACTGCTGATATATTATATATACTAAGACTTTTGACTTTAATTTATGATACTTTATTCTGTTTTTGTAGACTGTTCCAAGTTCATCCCAACTTCATTCCTTCTAAAACCGTGACTATACAAGCCAGATCTAATGGAAAAAGGACAAAGTTAAACACTTCAGTTGAAAAAAATATTACTTTGGATGGCACAAAGCTAAGGAGCCGCTTGAGTTTCGAAACCCATACATTGGACATCACAAATATGAGAATAGACTTCAAATAGGAGTACATCACTGTACAGAAGATCCTTACAGTGGAATTAACCAGCGTGCTTTCAAGGAAAACTGTATATCAGAGGCTATTGTTGGATCTGAGACTTTACAGTCATGTCTCCGTTCCTGAGGATTGGTTTTTCGAGTTTTGAGATGGACCCTGGGCTTGCCTATCATGAAGAAGTACTCAATCCATACTGTGCTGTCTACATGAAAGAGGCTGTGGAGACTGGTAAGATATACTTTTGTTTCAGATATATGTGGATAGCTTATTATAAAAGCTTAAAAACACAGACAAAAAAAGAGTAGTTTCTTCAATTATGGGCACTTTTAAATTTGTATCATTAAAATTGGAAAATAATGAATGCATGATAACAAGACAATTTTAATGCAACTTGCATATAATAAAACTCATTCATTATTTATTTTTGCCAAATTTCTAAATATAGAGATCTTAATATTTTTGCATTTTATCTATATTGTTTTTATCTGTAACACTCAATACAATAAGGTTCAATAGTTAACATTAGTTAAAGAATTAGTTCAAGAAACATATGTAACTGTGAATTTGTGTAACTGTGTATTTTAATAAAGTTTGTTTACTAAAAGTTTACAAAGACAAAATTGCCCATAGTGGAAGAAACACCCACAAGACAAACCTACTCAGTTTTCAGTGGGTGAAAGTGTGTCTGGTCAAAGTTTTTAACAAAGCTTACCATTATTGGATGTGTTGTGTGCAAGTGTGAATTCTTGCCTTAAGGGAAATGTGTGTCATAAGTGTCAATGTCAGTAAAAAGGAGGTGTCTCTTTCCTATTACTCTTCAGGTTGTGATTCATATAGCACATATGTCTATCACACACACACACACACACACACACACACACACACACACACACACACACACACACACACACACACACACACACACACACACACACACACACACACACACACACACCCCACAAATTCAAACAGGGTACTTAGTCATTCATTAGACTATTCAGCAAAATAATCAGTTGATGACACACAGATGCCAAACCTGGAACCAAAACTGATAGAAAGTCTGATAGAATTTGACAACCAAACGTGCAATTCAAAATGTTTTGAAGATGCAGTCTAGATGTTTTTGTACATATGTGACCCTGGACCACAAAACCAGTCTTAAGTAGCAATATCCCAAAATATATTATATGGGCCAAAATTATTATTATTATTATTAAATTCCAAAAATCATTAGGATATTAAGTAAAGATCATGTTCCATGAAGATATTTTGTAAATGTCCTACCTTAAATACATCAAAACTTAATTTTTGATTAGTAATATGCATTGCTGAGAACTTAATTTGGACAACTTTATAGGCGATTTTCTCAAACATTAGATTTTTTGCACCCTCAGATTCTAGATTTTCAAATAGTTGTATCTCAGCCAAATATTGTCCTATCCTAACAATGGAATATAACAATGGAAAGCTTATTTATTCAGCTTTTTTTTTAAATTGTTATTAATCATGATTAATCATTTGACAGCCCTATCCGCACAACCTATAGAAATGATTTACACAAAATTTTAATTCTGTCATTATTTACTCACCCTCATGTTGTTCCAAATCACATCACCGTCTTAATCTGTGGAACACAAAAAGGAATATTTTACAGAATGTTCTGGACGTTCTTTTCCAAGCAAATACAATGAACTTGAACATGACACGTTTAATTTTTTCCAAGTATCGTACATTTCCACAGGATTTTTGCACTATATTCTTCTGAAACCACTGCAACTGGATAATAGATTTAGTGAGTTAAAAACAGTTCACTTGAAAGCCTCAAACGAACGAGTCATTCATGAATCAAACTTCTGTCATAGATGCGCAACTAAATTTAGAAAAATATATATTTAGTTTGAATTATTCTTTAAGACCACTGATTACTGCAGTGTTTTACTGCTTCTGTACTGCAAGTGAGAGCAATAATTAGAATGGCCACTTATAATTAACTAGGGCTGTCAAACGAATAATTGCAATTAATTGCATCTGGGGGGGAAAATTGCGTTTTTGAGTACTGTGTATTTTTATAGTCATTCATAGTTTCATACCCTTTGCAAACTGTCACAGTCTATGGGAAAATCCAAAGTTCTATACCATTCCAAAAGGTCCAAGCTGTTCTAAAGCATCCTAATTACCCTGATTAATTGGGAACAGCTGTTTTAATCAACTCAACAGGTGAAAAACAGAAGCTCTGCTGTTTGTTTGTGGACAGTCATGGCTAAGACAAAGGAACTCACTGAGGACCTGCGGCTGCGCATTGTGGCTGTTCACAAGTCAGGAAAGGGCTATAAGACCATATCTAAATGTTTTAAAGTTCCAGTGGCTACAGTGCGAAGTATTATTAAAAAAAATACCAGTGGAGACGTGCAAAAAAGCTGGTCAGCAATTATAGGAATCGTTTGATTGCTGTAATAGCCAATAAAGGCTTTTCTATTGATTTTTGAGAAGGGTATGAATAATTTTAGACATGCCACTTTTTGTTCAAATGTAAATAAAAGATGAGTAAGAATTTTTTCCACAATGATGCCTCTTGTATATCATCTCATTATCTTCTGGGAGACGTCTGTGTCATTTCTAATCAAACAAAAAACTTGCTGGTTGCATAAAAGTAACTTTAAGTCACAATTTGCCAGGGGTATGAATAATTTCGGGCTTGACTTATACACAATACACACACATATATTATGTAAACACATAATATTGCGATTAATCACGATTATTTGTTTGACAGCCCTATAATCAACAAAGCAAATCAAGAAGAATCAAATTAGTAACCATTTCTGCAAAAGTGCATTTGAACTCACCTACCATATGTGTGTGTTTTTGAGAACTGAGGATTTTTTTTTTTAAATGCACCATATATTTACTAGCACGGATGTGTACACGTGGGTGTAAATCAGATTAGATGAAATGATAAACAGTTATACACACATGCATATTACTCAAACGTAGCCACTAAGCAGTATTAAAGACACAAGGCTTTCCCAGCAACCCCTTTGGTTTCATTCTCTAGAACCAACCACAACCACACATACCTGTCAAAAAATGTGTCAAGTCATTCTCAAACGCTTTTGAAACATCTTCACTGTCAAGTACAAATCAGATGTATGGCCAGTTTGTTACATTTAATTTGTTAAATGTAAAAATTGCACATTAAATTAAAATGTTAATTTTAATTTAGGTATGTATTTCTAAGTGAAGAGAATGTAGAGCTGGACTTAATTTTATTAATTGGGAATTTATTGGATTATAAAAAGTGGGCGTAACACCAACCTAAGCTCATTGGAAATATGTGCCTCTATATACATTTCTGCAAAACATACCTATATGTTGGAATCACTGCAGCTTCCAATTGAAATGAACACTAGAAGCAGTCAAACCCCAACAACTTGTATTCCTTTTCACACAAAATATGATTTACAGGTACAGAGTTTGGATTAATAAAGCCTAATTTTCACACAGTTACTTGCAGAATATTACGTTATGACTTCAAAACAATTTTAACATCCTGCGCGATTTGAAAACTAATACTTTTGAACATTGTCATCACATATACAGCTTCATGCATACAATTTCTAATTCAGTAGGTTTGCTCGGTAGCTCACCCGATGCGCCATTGTACTTGAATGATGAAGAGCTCCGGTACGAATCCCGTGAAACTCTGGTTCGACAAAACAGCTCAAATCTGCATAAGGAAGTTAAAATAGCATGGCAGCATCAACAAATGTGTTTTTAATATCACTTTTGTATTTGTTAACACTTCGGGTAGGTTTAGGGTTGGGTTTGGAGTTGGGGATATTTTCAACAAGACAGAGCATTAATCTTTAGCGATATTTGAATTCTGAACAGTCACAATACGTACATCAAGCAGTGTAATAAAAACTCAGCAGGTCACGTATTAAACGTGTGTTTTAGCGACACTTTCTGGACATTTCACTTTGAAACTGCCGCGAAACGTGCAGTAAGGTGCGCAATTACGGTGTTCCAGAAATGTATATAGAGGCACGCATTTTCATGAGCCTGGGTTGCATTACACACATGAAGGCAGGTGGTTGGAGGGGAGGGGCTAAAAATAAGAGTACTTGATGAGGTCATCAAAAAGGAAAGTCGTTTTACAAGTCAGTTTGATGAAAGATTAGAAAGACAAATGTGTTTTTCAAACATAACCAGGAACATGCATTAAAAGAAAACAGACCTGATTTTAAATGTCATGTTGACTTTAACAAAGGGAAAATGTTGACATTCGACTAAAATTGCTTGGTTTCATTTGCATGGTTCTATATGTGTTTTCCTGCAGTAAAGCTGTCAGATTACTATCAGACAGTAAGAGCATTGTGCCATTTCACAAGTATTAGTTTCAGATCCGGTAAGCTAGAACACACATGAAGTGATTTACTTGTGCTGATGCTTTTAAAGCTTATCCAGTCAAACTGTGGATGGTCTGAAACTGATTTGGAGGTGTTTTTGTGTTTTATTTTTATGTCTGTAGAAAAGGGTCAGGTGTACAAACAGAAGCGGCCCACCATGTATCCCCCCTGGAGCAGCACGTTTGACGCTCACGTCCACAGAGGACGAGTTATGCATGTGGTGGTCAAGGACAAGACGGCTGAGCTAAAGACGGAGGCTACTGTTCAACTCGACACCCTCGCTTCACGCTGTAAGAAAGAGAACGGCAAACTGGAGATCTGGGTGAGCGTTTGTGTGTGAAATAAAAGCTAAATTGTAACAAATGTGCTACCAATGCTGATGTACAGTCCATACATTGACTTTTTGTGGTGGATTATAACACTAATAAGTTCACTTTCAGAACAAAAATTTACAAATAATTTACTCGCCCACTTGTCATCCAGGATGTTCATGTCTTTCTTTCTATAGTCGATAAGAAATTATGTTTCTTGAGGAAAACATTTCAGGATTTCTCTCCACATAGTGGACTTCAATGGTGCCCCCAAGTTTGAACGTCCCAAAATGCAGTTTAAATTCAGCTTCAAAGGGCTCTAAATGATCCCAGTCAAGGAAGAAGGGTTTTATCTAGCAAAAAGGTTATTTTCACTATTTATGTACTTTCTAACCTCAAAGGATTGCCTTGTCTGTTTTTTCTGGCTCAAGACAGTTAGGGTATGTCAGAAAACTCCTCTCGTTTTCTTCCCAAATTTCAAAATCGTCCTACAGTACATCGCTGAAAAAAAAAGTTGAAGAAAAAAATGAGATAGGAGTTTTCCAACATTTCCTAACTGTATTGACCTGGATCACACAGACTACACATGCGAGACAAGACGAGCATTTGAGGTTAAAAAGTATATAATTTGTCAATTAGTTTAGAAAATGGCAGATCGTTTTGCTAAATAAGACCCCTTTTCATTGGCTGGGATCGTTTAGAGCCCTTTGAAGCTGCATTTAAACTGCATTTTGGACGTTCAAATTTGGGGGCACCATTAAAGTGCACTAAATGGAGAGAAATCCTGAAATGTTTTCCTCAAAAAACATATTTTCTTTACAACTGAAGAAAGAAAGACAGACATCTACATCTTGGATGGCAAAGCGGTCAGTAAATTATCTGTAAATTATCTGAACTAATCCTTTAATATGATTTATTTTTGGTTTATTATAGGTGGAACTGAAGCCACAGGGGCGTTTACTTATGGAAGCGCGCTATTTTCTGGAGAGGAGTGGTGAGAATTTCTCTAATTTATATCCACATACAATCTCTCACTGATTAATATATTAATGCTACGTTATTACTACGTGTTGTCATGAGCCGATGAAACTTGGTGGAGTTTTCAAATTGGGATCGGTGACACAAATAATTTTTGGCGTTTTTGTGTGGGTTCTTGATTATACTTAGATGCTGCGGGTCACGGTGAAGGAGATGGAGAAACCGAACGGGAAAAAGATGGGGTGTTCGCCCTGCATCACAGACGAGGAGCCATTAAACAGGCCAAAGTTCATGTGGTCAAATGTCACGAGTTTACCGCCACCTTTTTCCCTCAGCCAACTTTCTGTTCGGTCTGCAAGGAGTTTGTCTGGTAATATGAACAGTCTCAAACATTCATATTTAAAACAACACTCTTATTAAGAAATAACTTCTGTACAGCACTCTGTAGAGACAACGAGAAAAAAAAAAGTAAATTATGTGGGTGGAACATAATGGATTAATCTATTTAGAATTAAAATGATTAGAACACCAGCTAAAAATGTTTTTAAGTCAGTGTGTCAGTAGGAAATATCAGTTTACATTTCCAAACATTCATTTTGCCATTAATCATAGTAATCCAGTCGGATTTTTGTTTGCACAAGAAGTCTTACAACAGCCAGTGCTCCACACAGAGATCTGATCTCCTCATCTTCTGGAATGACAAAAAGAAACAAAACAAAATGAGACAGACTAAATTCACAAGTACTGTGGCAACATCTCCAAGATGCTTCAAGAAACCTATCTGCAAAGCTACAGTAATGTTAAAAGTTTTAGACACTTGCGTAAAAAATGCTGTAAAATGAGAATGATGTCAAAAATAATGTCATAAATAGATTTTCTTTATCAATTAACTCCTATTAACTAAATTACATCACCATTTGGTGACCATCCTGTGTTTTAAGCAGCTTTTGCCCTATGGTGTACTTGAGCCTAGTTTTTCAGGTAGGTCTCTTGAAGCATCTTGGAGGCATTGCCACAGTTCTTCTGGATTTAGTCTGTCTCAGTTTGTTCTGTTTCTTCATGCCATTCCAGACAGAGTGGATGAAGACGATCAGATCTCTGTGTGGAGCACTGGCTGTTGTCAAACTCAAAATATCACTGGATTATTAGTTAATGGCAAAATAAATGTTTGGAAATGTAAACTAATATTTCCTAATGACACACTACAGCAAACGATAGAAATAACTGACTTAAAACCACTTTTTAGCCAGTAAAAATACTAGTGTTCTAATAATTTTGGCCACCACTGTGTATGTATATGCAACAAATAAGCACTGTACATTATACATTACAAATGTTTTCTTTATGGTTCTTTTCCTACTCCAGGGGCCTGAATAAACAGGGATATCAGTGTCGGCGTAAGTCATTTTTTCACATCCTCATTGCTGTTGCAGTTCCTAATCAAGTTTCCATTGAATCAGTGTCAGGACTCCTCCTCCACACTTCTCTCTCTCTTTTTTCCAGAATGCAATGCCGCCATCCATAAAAAGTGTATCGATAAAGTCATCGCCAAATGCACAGGCTCAGCAGTAAACAGTAAAGAAACCATGGTAAATATATTCACCTTTTATATATTCACCAAGCACACAATGTGATTTGTTTTTTTGTTCCTTTACACTCACAAAAGGGTTTTGGTGCCTTGATTTTACACTAAGTCAGAGACCTTTGGAGATTTTGTGCAACTCTAGGTTAATTATAGATGCAACAAAGCTTTAGCAATCTGCAGATGAATGACATAGAAATATTTCAGAAAATGAATCATCTTTTTGTCTCAGACTCCTTCCTCTTTCAGTAATTAGTAGATGACACAAAATAGGCCTAGTTTTTCCACACTTTACGTCATGCTGAAAATAACGAATGACGTTTTGGACATTTTTCTTTTGCGTGTATATGTGCCCTATATTAAATATGTGTGCATATGTGTGCGTTTCAGATCCATAAGGAACGTTTTAAGATTGACATGCCTCACAGGTTTAAAGTCTATAACTACATGAGCCCGACCTTCTGTGAGCACTGTGGAACCTTGTTGTGGGGTCTTGCTCGGCAGGGCCTTAAATGTGAAGGTGATTCATTACACAACCACATGCCAACTATGAATGTCTAAGGGTCATTTTGTGAAAGGATCATTCTGTGTTTTTTTTTTCATTTTGAAAAGGTGGTTTTTAAAGTTAATGTCTATATTATTTGAGCTAGAAAAGTGTTAAAATAATGTAATTATTAATTAAAAATGTTTTATTTAGCTTGAGATAGTAAAACACACAAAAACATATTTCTATCATGACAACTTCTCGGGAAATTTTGCTAATTTTTTTATTGCTGCTGTTGTAGATTATTGCTGCTGCAAAGCAAGCACAATAACTTGCTACTGTCAGTACATATGCCGATACGGTGCTGTTAGCATTTAAGACACATCGCTATATATGTATATACAGTAATAACCCATAGCAGATCTATACAGGTGGAGCTGGGGAGGTGGAAGGTTTCAGAGGAACTTTAAAAGTGTGCTGCGAAATGCTCTAGTATGCTAATCAGATATTTAAATGAAAAGCAGCAAGCTCATTGGCTGTGTATGTTCCATCATCAGTTTACAATAACAACCCATCAGCCTGCGCCATCTAGAGTTTCATGACAGAACTTTACATACATGCATACATATGTTAAAATAATAAATATTTTATCTAAATATATTTTAAAATGTAATTTATTCCTGTGATCAAAGCTAAATTTTCAGCATCATTACTCCAGTCTTCAGTGTCACATGATCCTTCAGAAATCATTCTAATATGCTGATTTGATGTTCAAGAATTTTTTTTATAACTATCAATATTTTAAACAGTCGAGTACATTTTTTCAGGATTATTTGATGAATAGAAAGATCCAAAGATCAGCATTGATTTGAAATAAAATGATTGTAACATTATACACTTATACAATTCAAAAAAAAATTTCCTTGGGAAAGAAATTACAGAAATTAATACTTTTATTTAGGATGCTTTAAATTGATCAAAAGTGTCGATAAAGACATTTAAATGTTACAATTTCTATTTCAGATAAATGCTGCTCTTCTAAACTTTCTATTCTTCACAGAAACCTGAAAATAAATCTACTCAGCTGTTTTCAACATATTAATAAATGCTTTTTTAAGCAGCAAATCAGAATATTAGAATGAATTCTGAAGGTTCATGTGACGTAATGTGAAGTAATGACAAAATATTTAGCTTTTAAATCACATGAATAAATTACATTTTAAAGTATATATATATATATATATATATATAAAAATAGAAAATAGTTATTTTAAATAGTAAAAATGTTTCAAAATTGTACTGTTTTTGCTCTACTTAGGATAAAATAAATGCAGGCTTAGTGAGCAGAAGAAACGTCTTAAAAATCTTAGTGTTCAAAAACTTTTGACTGGTAGTGTATCTCAGATATTAAAAATTACCATGAATTATTTAGTTTGAATACATATATATATATATATATATATATATATTTATATTGAGTTTGAATATTTTTTATACATACACCTGGTATAAGAAACTAACAAAGGACACAGATATCTCCTGTTTTGAAGAAAGACCCCTAAACATTCATAAGGCCTGTTCCATTTAAAGTGCTTGAACACAATATGGAAAATTCAGTTACATTTAGTTAAAAACCAAGTCAAAGATTATGAAATTCAGTTTTTGCATAACCATGTTTTACATACTCGTATTTGTCAAAATGTTAGACTTGCATTTCAGTTTAATGTTTTGACTATTTGCTCTTATTGCAGAGTGTGGCATGAACGTTCACCACAAATGTCAGAGGAAAGTAGCAAATCTTTGTGGCGTCAACCAGAAGCTAATGGCAGAGGCCCTGGCTATGATTGAGAGCACTCAACAGGTTAGAAGACACATTATGAATCACAGAAGTTTGGCAGTGTGACACAAGCATGTAACAAATGTCACACCATTTAATGTTGTTCGGCAAATTTTAGTGCATAAAATCAAGGCATTTCAATAGGAATTTGAGTAAGGGCAAAATATTTCTTCAGACAGCTTTTGCAAAGGATTCAAATTGTTCCATGTCAATTTTTTTTTACTAATGTGACACATTTAGTTGTCTTTTATAGCTACAGTTTAAATTTAAGTTAAACTCTACATGTAAATAGTAAGCTACCTAATAGCACATGGGTTTAATGGAACAAACTGGAGTTGGTTATGATTTCTTTAACACACCACTCACAGTACAATAATAGTGCCACAGACTTTCCAATGGAGTTTGTTGTTAGCATGTTGCTAAACTAACAATGTCATGTTCTAGTAAACAAAATAATAAATTACACAAATGTTGGGTAAAACAGACCATTTTAAGTAGAATAGCAACTTTTGGTCTATATTTTAGAGTATCTGTTGGCACTCTGTCATGTTGATTTATTTATTTCTTTCCACAGCAGGCTCGCAGCTCTCGGGATAGTGAGACTGTTGGTCGAGAAGGTCCAGTGGGCGTAAGTCAGGCAGGGGTCACTAGAGAGCCTTCAGGCCACTTACCAATTTCACCCCTCACGCCTGCACCACCTCTACCACGCAAAGGTAAATATATAGAGGCTTTCACACTGGAGGAACCTTTCTATGGTTCCTAGAACTATTGGCGGTAGCAGCCGCTTTTTTTCTGTGTTTGAACCGCAGGAACTAGGAACGTATATAGTTCTAGGAACTTTTGGGAAAACTAAATTAGCTCCAACTTCAGAGTAGGGTTCTATAGAAACCACCAGTGACAAATGTACGCTGATTGGCCAAAGCCATGTAAAAATATTTACTTCATGTACATGGAAAACATTTAGCCATCTGCGGTCTGCAAAACTGTGTTGTTTTCTCATCCTCAGTGATTTGTAGCACTGCAAATTGTTTTAGATTTTGTCAGATTTTCAAGCCATTTCAATCACATAACTTGTGCATTTACATTTCATTTCCGTTATCACAAGACCCATGAGGCATGACAAAAACAGCTCTGATCATGGTGTCCTCCATTCTTCTTTATCTTTTATTGTTTATTAGCAGTTGGTAGACTAGTTTATTAGTGCATTACTGCCACAAACTGGGGTCCGTTCTTCGTACCTCGCTTACTACATCCAGGATCAAATGACACATCCAAGATCAAATCATCACGCTAACTATGAGCACGCTATTCCGGTTCTCCGAACGCACCTGTTGTTGATGATTAGTATAGCTGGATGAAGTTATTTGAGATCACTGGGTGGCTTAAAAGGGGCTACGTATCGATAGTAGAAACATTGATCGGAAACGCTTTGATTGGTCGGCGAACATGACGAAGGAGCGAGCTCAGTATTTTTCTGCAGCAGAGCAAGAACTCTTGATTGAGGGATTTCAGGAGTTTCAGAGTTTAATTAAAACGCAAGGGAATACTGCAAAGCCTGGAAAAGCAAGGAGAGAGGGCTGACAAAAAGTAGTGAACAAATTAAACGCGTTAATGTTGCCCATGTTACATGTTTTTTCCTTGATATGTTATTTTATTTATATTTTTATTTTTTTATACACTACCGTTCAAAAGTTTGGGGTCAGTAAGACTTGTAATAGTCTTTAAAGAAAAATACAGAAAAAACAGTAATATTGCAAATTGTTTTTACAAAATAAAATAATGTTTTTGTTTTTTTTTATATATTTTAACATACTTTGAAATAGAATTTATTCCTGTGATGAAAAGCTGAATTTTTATCAGCTGTTACTCCAGTCTTAAGTGTCACACGATCCTTCAGGAATCATTCTAATATGCTGATTTATTATTAGAATGATCAATGTTGGATAATATCAACAGTTGTGCTGCCAAATATTTTTTGGAACCTGTCATATATATACACGTTCTTGCAAGATACTTTTCTTTTCCCACGTGAGTCAGTCCGCGTCAGTCGTGCTCTTTAACCAATCAGATGTGACCTCGCCATTTCAACCAATCATAACCCGCCAGGAGCGCAGCCTAAATCCAGTTTACATGAAATAAACCTGCTCCAGAGCAGGTTTAAGCTTGCAGAGCTGTTGCTATGACAGCAAGTCCAGGATGAGCTTCGAAGAACCAAACAATCCAAGATCATGCCAAATCGTCAACAATCAAATCCAGCTAACTTAGTTAGCAAGGTACGAAGAACGGACCCCTGAACTAGAATGTCACTTGTTATTGACGTTTGCAAATGGCACAAATAAAGACATCACTGTTGGTTGCTTTGGAGTTCCTGCTGCAGGTGCGACTGCAACCAGCAAAACAGCCAGAGGGGGAAACCGATTCTCTAGGAACCACCATGCTGGCTAGTTCCTAGAACTACATGTTGTGAAAACCCCTTAATATAAGCAAAAACAACATAGAACTGAGTGCTGAATGTTCTACCAACTAAAGATTCATTCAATCAAATTACCTCAGAAAGAGAGCTACAGAGTTCAGTATTAAATACACTGCATTGGAGTTGGCCATTTCTAGAGTTTTAACATTGTCAAAACACTTTCAGTTTACTAAAGTATTCCCACTCTAGAAATGACCAGAAAGGAGCTTATAAGGAACTAGGTAGTGATCAAAAGGAAGTTGACACTGAATTAGCTTACGGTTCCCAAAATTTTGTCTGGCTATAAGCTTTTGTATTGATTGATTGCTCGTTTTAATAGATAAATGCTGTCCTATTCAATCCATTTAACTTTTCTCCTTCCTCCTTACAGAGCATCAAGGTATTTCATGGGACACTCCGGCTGAGGGCCGCAGGCCAAGTCTTGAACAGTCTGAACCCCTGTACGCCACCCCACGCAAAGAGCACCACAAATTCAACCTAGAAAATTTTACTCTGCACAAGATGCTGGGCAAAGGAAGCTTTGGAAAGGTAAGAGAAGTGTATTCAACTTAAAACAAACACATAACAGCAGTGAATTTCCAATAGTATAGTGCAGTATACTAACTAGAGATGAGGCATCCTTTGGTTCCCTGGGTCAAACCATTATGAATAATCTTCAATGAATAACGATTGAATACTACTGACAGAATCTTGGTAATATTTTGCTATATTGAAACCAAACATGGTAATTAATTGCAATACTATGACCTGAGTGTACCTGGCCAATTTGGATATGTGTTTTTAATATTTTAAGTAACTAGCATAAAATCATAAAAATCAAAATACTGAGAAAATCACCTTTAAAGTTCTCCAAATTAAGTTCTTAATGCATATTACTATTCAAAAATTACATTTTGATATATTTATAGTATGGATTTTATTAAAAAAAAATATTCATGGAACATGATCTTTACTTAATTTTTTAATGATTTTTGGCATAAGAGAAAAATCAATAATTTTGACCCATACAATGTATTTTTGGCTATTGCTACAAATATACCCCAGCAACTTAAGACTGGTTTTGTGGTCCAGGGTCACATATATAGTATAACATCATTCTGGATGCATTATAATGCAATTCTCTACATATCTTGCATATTTGTATATGTATTGTAGGTATTCCTGGCTGAGCTGAAAAACACAGGACAGTTTTTTGCAGTAAAGGCCCTGAAGAAGGATGTGGTTCTGATGGATGATGATGTTGAATGCACTATGGTGGAAAGAAGAGTACTGTCTCTAGCCTGGGAACACCCCTTCCTCACACACCTCTACTGCACCTTCCAGACCAAGGTAATACACATCAACACACTTAGGGTATTAAGACTTGAACGGCTTAATATAATGTAAATGATGTCTCTTACTGAAATATGGTGTAGAAACCCTTCAAAGATTTATGTTATTAATCGTTTTATACATATTTTGGACTACGGGGTCACCATTATTTTGATGATGTCAAATGGTTGCACTCTGTGAGTTACTGGCTTTGCCTATTGCCATTTTTCCTGTAACACAATACAAAACGTGGAAATGAAAATACTGATATAATAACCACAGCTACTGAAAGAGCTTAAAGGTGGTGATGGATATAAGCGTAGTCTAAACCAAATGCTGTCCCATCGGTTTTCCCCACAAGGAGTCTAAACGCCCACAGATATCGAGTGAAATCGACATTGAGAAACTCCTTCAGTGGCCGCAGTGTCATGACAAGTGTCATGTTTACATCCTGCCAATATGGCATCTAGCGCTACTTGCTATTTGTAAGCTTTTTTAGTGGCTGTGGTCTGCTAAAAGCCTCAAAGGCATCAGGGCTATAGTGGGGAGAACAAAGACGCTCGTCTTTAGGAAGTTTTATTCATCCACAGTCATCTTCCTATTCTTTTCTCCTCCAATTTTTATTTATCTTGTTGTTCTTTGACTGAAAATTACAACCAAAAGCCAAACAATGTGGCAGTAGCTCACCAAGTGCAACCATTTCACATCATCCATATAATCGCCCCCCTCCACCCCATAGTCCAAAATAATATAATTATAAAAACATGTGGATTTTTTACAAAAACAAACAGATTATAAAATATAGTTTTATATTTATAAGCTTTTGTTCAAGGCCTGTGAATATAAGTAACGGCCCTTTAATATTACAATATAATATTTTGGACATTCCACCCACCCCATGACACACATTGAGTCACTCTCGCATCGCATACTGAATTAATGTGGTTTTGTTTGACCCTCTGAACTGATCGGTTTCTGTATTGGTCTCTATAGGAAAATCTTTTCTTTGTGATGGAGTACTTAAATGGGGGCGACTTAATGTTCCATATCCAAACCTGCCACAGATTTGACCTCCCGCGGTCCACGTGAGTCTCATATGCAGCCCCCACAAACATTTTAAAAGCTGAGACTCTGCCTACTCTTCTTTTCTCTGTTTTTCACTCTCTTACCTCCTCTCTTTCTCTCTGTCGATAGGTTCTATGCAGCCGAGATTGTTTGTGGGCTGCAGTTTCTACATGATAAAGGCATTGTGTACAGGTATACATTACTGTGGAATCTATATTCCATAAAATATAAGCTAAGAGTGTCTTGATAGACAGGTATTACAATATTTATGTGTATTATGTCTCCTCAGAGATCTTAAGCTGGATAACATTTTGCTAGACATTGATGGTCACATCAAGATCGCAGATTTTGGCATGTGTAAAGAGAACATGTTTGGAGAAGCTAGAACGTGCACCTTCTGTGGAACACCAGACTATATCGCTCCTGAGGTGAGGACCACATATACTATTTATTTAAGTTGAAGTCAAATGTTTACATACACCTTGCAGAATCTGAAAAATACAACATGATTATGTTCATGATTATACAACATGCTTGTTATTTATTATTTAGTACTGACCTGAATAAGATATTTCACATAAATGACTTTTACATATAGTCCACAAGAGAAAATAATAGCTGAATTTATATATTTAAAAAAATGGTTCAAAAGTTTACATACACTTGATTCTTAATACTGTGTTGTTACCTGAATTATCCTCAGCTGTGTTTTTAGTGATAGCTGTTCATGAGTCCACCTTTTGAATTCAACTGTATATTATTATAAATTGTTTACATGTCTAAAATATTGCACAAAACAGATGAATATTAAATAAAGTATATAAATGAATACGAATTAACACTGTATATTTCACAGATTCTGCTTGGGCAGAAATATGGGACTTCTGTAGACTGGTGGTCATTTGGTGTCCTTCTTTATGAGATGATGATTGGACAATCCCCATTTCATGGCCATGACGAGGAAGAGTTATTTCAGTCAATTCGCACAGATGACCCGTGCTACCCACGCTGGTTAGCTAGAGATGCACGGGACATTCTTGTAAAGGTAGGTCAAAGT
Source organism: Garra rufa (assembly GCF_049309525.1). Lineage (NCBI taxonomy): Eukaryota > Metazoa > Chordata > Actinopteri > Cypriniformes > Cyprinidae > Garra > Garra rufa. The sequence continues at coordinate 26,729,578 of NC_133364.1, forward strand.
TAAACGTTAAAGGTGACCTATTATGCCTGTTTTACAAGATGTAATATAAGTTTTCTGAGCACACACATCCAATTTGCAATTGCGTTTTTATGCCACATTCGCTTTTGTTCACACTATCAGGTAGGTTTAGCTGGTAGTGCAGATGGTTAGCTATTTTAAAACATCACGGAGCATTAGAGTTATAGCGCCACTCAACGAAAATTTCAAGTCAGAACTTCGGTGACGCATACAAAACCAATGTCACATAAAACTTACCATTTGTACGTTCATCTGTTCCAGTGAAAAAGTCTGATTTCCATGGTATGTCACCTTTAAATAGAAGAATGATTTGTGCTAATAATTATAAACTATAACTGTTTTTTTTATGAATGGTTATATAGCTATTTGTCCGGGAGCCAGAGCGAAGGCTGGGTGTGAAAGGAAATATACGACAGCATCCGTTCTTCAGAGACACAGACTGGAATGCACTAGAAAAACGAGAGGTAGAGCCACCCTTCAGGCCGACTGTGGTAAGTTCATTATTGCTGTAAAAGACTTATTCTGTTCCAAAACCTAATGAGCTGCCAACCTAAATAATATTATATTTAGTTTTGGGAGCTTGAATGTGAGGAATACATACAGTACTGAAACAGGAACTTGAAACATAAAAAAAAAAAACATTTATTATTCACTAGTTGTGTTGAGTGTTGTGCTATAATGTTATAGTAGTGTTGTTTTTAGCTAAGCAACATGCTAACATTAAGTATGCTTTTGATATTATAAAAATGCTAAAGATCACTTGAAATCAGTAACTTTTGAGGCTCCAAAGATGCTTTACAATGCCATAGAAGAACCTTTTTGTCTAAATGGTTTCATAAACCGTCCGTTTAGTCTAAATGGTTTCATAATCCGTCCTTCGGATGAGACGTTAAACCGAGGTCCTGACTCTCTGTGGTCACAAAAAAAACCCATGACACTTCTCGTAAAGAGTAGGGGTGTAACCCCGGTGTCCTGGCCAAATTCCCTCCACTGGCCCTAGTCAATCATGGCCTCCTAATAATCCCCTTCCATTAAAATTGGCTATATCACACTCTCCTCTCCACCTGTAGCTGGTGTGTGGTGAGCGCACCGGCGCCGTTGTACTGTGGCTGCCGACGCATCATCCAAGTGGATGCTGCACACTGGTGGTGGTTGAGGAGAGATCCCCCATATGATTTTAAAGCGCTTTGGGTGTATGGAAATACACAATGAAAGCGCTATACAAATGCATCATTCATTCATTCATTCATTCATAAAGAACCTTTAACATCTGAAGAACCTTTCTGCTTCATAAAAGGTTCTATGTGGCGAAAGAAGGTTCTTCAGATTATAAGAAGGTTAGACAGAGATGGTTCTTCAAAGGACCTTTGACTGAATGGTTCTTTGTGGAACCAAAAATGGTTCTTCTATTGCATCGCTGTGAAGAACCTTTCAAAGCATGTTTATTTAAGAGTGTAAGGTGCAGACTAAGATTTTGGAACACAGTTTACTTGTGACTGACACACTAACTTTCTGTTTACAGAAATCAGCAAGTGACTGTAGTAATTTCGACAAGGAGTTCATAAACGAGAAGCCTCGACTTTCCGTCACAGACCGTATCATCATCAACAGCGTGGACCAGACCATGTTCAACAACTTCTCCTTCATCAATCCTGCCATGGCCCGTCTCAAGAACCCTTAACTCACAAACAAACAAAAGACATTTGTGCAAATACTGTGAAAACGTTCAAACCAAAAGGCAAACACTCACCTAAATGTCATATCAGCCTCTAGTCAACCTCATTTAATGCTATGGTCAGTAAATAAAAGACACAATTGTGTCAATTTATTTAATGTAAGTTGTATTGTTTTATTATTATATTATTTGCTGCCTCCTTGCCTTTTTGTAAAGTGCAAACGAAAAACGTGTTGGTTCTTTAAAAACTACACAAGGAGGTAATATGGAGCAACATACGTTGTAAACACAGTATTGCCTGCTTCTATTTTTGCTCCGCCATTAAAAAAATTGTTCCAAACGAACTTTCAACCAACGAGTTAAAGTGAATGAGGCGATTTGTCGCCTCCTACTGGTTAAAATATGTAACCCTACAGAAAAATCCCCACCACTACTACTTGTAAGTGTACAGACAGTAGAATGTGGAATTGTAATCCTTTGTTACAACAATTGAACAATGTTAAATAAAATACCTGGAGTATCTGTATGAGTTAAAAATGGATACGGGGGAATGTAGACATTATTAAATGTAAGAGTTAAAGACTGAATCAATATAAAAATTTGAATATATTATTAATTCATTTGCAAGCCATTTTTGAGAGATATGAATTAGACAATGGCGATGAATTTGAGCGTAATTTACATCTCATATTGTGATGTGATTTTTATAGAAGTGTTTGAAACATTACCATTTCAAGATGTTTGGTTGTACATCATGAAAGTCATTACTGAAGATCAATTGATGTTTTGTTAGAATGAATATGCTGTGATGTCCATATCTTTAATAATGATCTGCTTTATTAGCTATGTGTTCCATACTGACTTGACTTCTAAAGGCCTTGTATAGAGGTGCTGTGTAGCAAACTGTACATTACTGCTGTGCTCAGTTAGGTTCAGTTATGTTCTTGGATTGTACAAAGTACGAATGTAAATTCTTACAAATTAATGTGTAATGGACAAGAACTGATTCTATTTAAAGAAACAAGTTCTTTATTACAAATGTGTGTTTTCTGTATAGTCAGCATTATGATTTGTCATTTTATTGTATGTATGGTTATTTTACAGTGCATGAAAAATTAAAAACTCATTGATGAATAAATGAAAACGTGCTACAACAAAACCATAAACATGAGTGGGGTCTTTGGGGACTAATTTAATCTATGCTCAAGTCTTCCAGACCAAAGGTAAATCACAAACATAAAGTACTTTACATTTTGGCATATCACATTTGCTATTTGTGACCCTGGACCACAAAACCAGTCTTAAGCAGCATGTGTAGCAATAGACAAAAATACACGGTATGGGTGAAAAATATAGATTTTTCTTTTTATACCAAAAGTCATTAGGATATTAAATTAAGATAATGTTCCATGAAGATATTTTGTAAATTTCCTACCATGAAAATCTCAAAACTTAATTTTGGATTAATGATAGGCATTGCTAAGAACTTCAACTGGACAAGGTCACATATTATAACAGCCTAATATGACTTTAGTGAAAACTTTTGTTGCAACATGCTGCACTGAAAGTACGCTAGAGTGGTTTCATTATGTTATTTACTTCACATCTACAAAAATATATATATGTTGGAGGAGATAAAATCATGTATAATTAGAACTGGGTAGTAACAGATTAGATGTAATCTGGATTGTGTAATCAGATTCCAATAATTATGTAAGAGTACATTTCATTTTTTAATGTTCATAATGATCACACAATGGCAGAAAATCATTCAGGATTGATTGATTCTCCCTATTTCATTTCCAAAAAATATACAAATCCTGAATTTGCCTTTTTCCAGTTAATATGGTGCATTTACTGGTAAATTTAAAACAACTAACATTCAAAAGTAATCTAAAAGTAATCTAATCTAAAAAGCAGTCAGAATAGATAACCTAAAATGAGTAACTTCAATTGCATTACTAACTACAGATTTCATCATGTAATTTATATGGACTACAATTTGTAAGTGGCCTACACTCTTAAAAAATAAAGGTGCTTCACTGTTCCATAAAGAACCTTTAACATTTGAACAACCTCTGTTTCACAAAAGGTTCTTTGTGGCAAAAGAAGGTTCTTTAGATTTTAAAGAGGTAAGAAAGAGATGGTTCTTTAAAGAACCTTCAACTGGTTCTTTGTGGGACCAAAAATGGTTCTTCTATGGCATCGCTGTAAAGAACCCTTTAAAGCACCTATGTATAATTATGTTTTTATAGCTCTATTTCTTTGATATACACTAGTGGGTACGGAAAGTATTAAGAACCCCTTAAATGTTTCACTCTTTGTTATATTGCAGCTATTTGCTGAAATCATTCATTTTTTCCCTCATTAATTTACACACAGCACCCCATATTGACAGAAAAACGCAGAATTGTTGACATTTTTGCAGATTTATTAAAAAAGAAAAAAATGAAATATCACATGGTCCTAAGTATTCAGACCCTTTTCTGTGACACTCATTTAACTCAGGTGCTGTCCATTTCTTCTGATCATCCTTGAGATGGTTCTACACCTTCATTTGAGTACAGCTGTGTTTGATTATACTGATTGGACTTGATTAGGAAAGCCACACACCTGTCTATATAAGACCTTACAGCTCACAGTGCATGTCAGAGCAAATGAGAATCATGAGGTCAAAGGAACTGCCTGAAGAGCTCAGAGACAGAATTGTGGCAAGGCACAGATCTGGCCAAGGTTACAAAAAAAATTTCTACTGCACTTAAGGTTCCTAAGAGCACAGTCGCCTCCATAATCCTTAAATGGAAGACATTTGAGACGACCAGAAACCTTCCTAGAGCTGGCCGTCCGGCCAAACTGAGCTATCGGGGGAGAAGAGCCTTGGTGAGAGAGGTAAAGAAGAACCCAAAGATCACTGTGGCTGAGCTCCAGAGATGCAGTTCAGAGATAGGAGAAAGTTGTAGAAAGTCAACCATCGCTGCAGCCCTCCACCAGTCGGGGCTTTATGGCAGAGGGGCCTGACAGAAGCCTTTCCTCAGTGCAATATACATGAAAGCCCGCATGGAGTTTGCTAACAAAAACACCTGAAGGACTTCAAGATGGTGAGAAATAAGATTCTCTGGTCTGATGAGGCCAAGATAGAACTTTTTGGCTTTAATTCTAAATGGTATGTGTGGAGAAAACCAGGCACTGCTCATTACCTATCCAATACAGTCCCAACAGTGAAGCATGGTGGTGACAGCATCATGCTGTGGGGGGCGTTTTTCAGCTGCAGGGACAGGACGACTAGTTGCAATCAAGGGAAAGATTAATGCGGCCAAGTACAGGGATATCCTGGATGAAAACCTTCTCCAGAGTGCTCAGGACCTCAGACTGGGCCGAAGGTTTACCTTCCAACAAGACAATGACCCTAAGCACACAGCTAAAAGAACGAAGGAGTGGCTTCACAACAACTCTGTGACTGTTCTTGAATGGCCCAGCCAGAGCCCTGACTTAAACCCAATTGAGCATCTCTGGAGAGACCTAAAAATGGCTGTCCACCAAAGTTTACCATCCAACCTGACAGAACTGGAGAGAATCTGCAAGGAGGAATGGCAGAGGATCCCCAAATCCAGGTGTTAAAAACTTGTTGCATCTCTCCCAAAAAGACTCTGTATTAGATCGAAAGGGTGCTTCTACTGACTAAAGGGTCTGAATACTTAGGACCATGTTTTTCTGTTTTAATAAATCTGCTAAATTTGATTTGACACTTTGACCTGACCTGACCATGTTTTGTTACATACCTCTTTATCAAAGTTATCTGACAGTATCAAGATAAGATAAGATACATTTGTTCTGACTGACAGATTAACTCTCGAGTTCTTTATTTTCTAAACTATACCCAGATCGCATAGTACATCTGCAAGACGTCTGTTAAAGATCACTTGATCTGGAAAGCATTGGTTGGGTACAAACATCTGACAGAAGTCTGTAAGATGTCAGTTTTACATGCATTCTAAATCATAAACATCTTAAAGACATCTAATAGACGTATATTTGATAGGATACGTCCTATAGACTTATTGCAGATGAGCAAACCCTCTAAAAAAACGTCTTAAAATGTAATTGCAGAAGTCAATAGACGTCTCCGATGTATGTGTGCTATCAGGGTAGCGAATAAACTGTGATGGTCAAAAAAAAATTGAAGGTGTCTGAATACATTTAGGTTTAAACGTAATTATTTTGCGATTATCAAGATGAATGTGCTCTGACACGTTATAATAAAATGATAACGTAAGAAATGTTGAAGGTGTCTGAATACTTACACATTTTAATATGACCACGTTAAAGTTCACAATGGCATCACGAGTCCACTAGAGGCCAGTATTTCCTTCAGAATTAGGCTACACATGAAAGACAGGAAGCACGAGTACAAATGTTTAGCGCACATGACCACTGAGTCATCACAGTCAGGAAAATGACTCCGTGTCCCATATCAATGTGATATAATACTATTGAATGTTATTTTCTATGCGTCTAACTGAGCTCAAGGACAAAAGAGTGCCGAATTTCTTGAAATGACTGATCATTTGCATTTTATTCGTTGCGTGGTACGATTTATAAAGAGATTAACATAATGTTATGTCCACTGGCTCAGAGACAGATTAATGTCTCGACTGTCTGATTCCCTGACCGGACGAACTAACTTATCTTTCACCTTCAGAGGGAAAATTTCATCACTTCAACATATAAACTGCCCCACACATCCTCGTGACATTACACTACACACCCTGCATATACAACAGTCTACTCTGATGCTATGCAGGTGCAAGACCATAAATGGTAGAGAATGTCTATCACGTGCTGTCTGCGCAAGCACGTTGCGATTAATTACCAGCTATAAAGTTATTTTTAACATTTTTTTCACTTAATATGTCTTTTTGTGTCTCCTTATGTGTACTTTTCAACCCTGAAAGTTCTCACTTCTCCTCAGGTAATGATGTTTAAAAGTGTTTGTTAAGGCTGTGCAGTGGCCATATAATTTGGATAAGTGCTTGACCTCTTCCCGCAGCATTCATGCAAACTTTGTCACACCCTGCAAATGACCCTTAACCTGGCATCACATGTATAAAGAGTCATAGAGTAATTGACCGATTTCCAAGTGGGCTGATTGCTCAGTTTGTAAACTGAAAGACTCCATAAAAGTACACATGTACACGAAGTAACTCCACTTTGGTCAAGGTTAAAGAATGTAGCCATGTCACAGCAGCAGAAGTACTTTGAGTATTATGACATTAAGTCACCTAAGGACTCTCTGCCTGAGTATGTGTGTATGGTTAAGGTCAAAATGTTATTTTACCGAAATAAATGAGATAATACAAAATGCATGTTATGTTTTTTATTTAGTACTGACCTGAATGAGATTTGACGTAGATGTAGCCTATACATACAGTCCACAAGAGAAAATAGTTGAATTTATAAAAATGACCCTGTTCAAAAGTTTACATACACTTGATTCTTAATAGTGTTACCACAGCTAAACTGCTAACTGTTCTTCAGGAAAATTAGTTCTTCAGCATTTTGTGTATTTTTACCCTTTTCTAACAATAACTATGTTTTGAGATCCATCTTTTCACACTGGGGACAACTAAGGGACTCCTATGCAACTATTACAGAAGGTTCAAACACTCACTGAAGCTCCAGAAATAAATACGATGCAATAGGAAACCAGGCAAAACTTTTGGAATTTGAAGATCAGGGTAAATTTGACTTAGTTTGTCTTTTGGGAAACATACAAATATCTTCTGTAGCATCTGAAGGGCAATACTAAATGAAAAAAAAAAATGATGTTAAGGCAAAATAAGAAAAATGTACACATTTATTCTGTTCAAAGTTTACACTCATGGCTCTTAATTCATAATTTCAGTTTAACTGTTCAGGACAAGCATGGGACTCATGAACAACTATCACTAAACAAACAAAAAAAAAACAGTTCAATAAAGTAACAACACAGTATTAAAAAAAGTGTATGTAAAGTTACGTAAATTATGTGTACGTAATTTTTATAAGTTCAACTTTTATTTTCTTGTGGACTATATGTAAATCTATCTATCTATAGCTTAGTGGCAGCATATATGGGCAGTTTTAGCTTGAGAATGCTGCTTGATTCAATGCACGTAGGTTCTGGTTGCCTTTTTAAAAAGCGTCACGTACACAATTTGCATAAGACACTGTCAGTGTTTGCAAGCACCTGTACCTGAACGGAGGCATGCATCTCTCTTTGTGGATGTGCACAACGTGCTTGGCTGACGGTCCAGCATTGAGAGTAAGTTAATCCAGATGGGGCTCAGGGTCAGTGTGCAAAGTAATGAGATCTAAAGTGAACAGGGTCAAGAGCAGACAATAATCTCACACATCCAGCCCATTGAAGAGTTGAAGCACAATTACCTGTATTCAACATTCAGTGATGACTTATTACATACGAATGTAAAATATTTTATTGTGTGAGGGAAAAAAAAAAGAGAAATTGACATGGCATAAGGTGCTGAATGGAATTATACATTTACAGTGGTTTGCAAAAGTATTCATACCCCTTAATTTTTTTTATGTCTTATTATGTTATGTTAAACTGGTTTAAATGACCTTTTTCCCCCACATCAATATACACTCAATACACGATAATGGCAAAGCAAAAAACAGGTTTTACATTGCATATTCATACTCTTATCTGGCACAGTTTAAATTCAGCTAAGGAGCATTCATATTGCTTGTACAGTAGATGTTACTACACTTTGAAAGAAGTTAACCTGTGGCGAATTCAAGTGAGTGAGGTATGATTTGGAAAAACACACACGTCTAACAGCTGAAAATGCATATCAGCGCAAAAACCAAGACCTGATGTAAAAAACTGCCTGTAGAGCTCATTAACAGGACTGCATCAAGCCACACATCTGGGGAAGTGTTCAGAAAAAAAAAAAAATGCTGCTTTGAAGGTTCACGGAAGCATGTAGTCTCCATTACCAACAGAAGTTTGAAACAACCAGGAGGAAAGCTCAATGCACTAAAATATTGAGACAGGCTTAATGAAAACCCAGTTCAGAGCATTCAGAACCTCAGACTGGGCAGAAGGTTCACCTTCTATCTGGAAAATGACCCTAAGCACACAGCAAGAGTGGCTTATAGACAACTTTGTGAATGTCCTTGAGTGGCCCAGCCAGAGCCTGGACTTGAACCCAATCAAATATTCCTGGAGAAACCTGAAAATGTGCGTCTGCCCCCATCCAAGCTGACAGATCTTTAGAAGTGAAGAGGTGAGGCAAAGAATGGCAGATAATTGCCAAATGTTGATGTGCAAAGCTTGTGGCATCATAGCAAAAAGACTTAAGGCTGTAGAGGTGCTTCAACTAAGTACTCAGTTAAGGGTATGAATACTATAACTATAGTGCCCTGCACCCACTATAAGGCAATGTACTTATTTCAGTTTTTTTTTTTAAATGTCTTTAATAAAAAAGTTGGGACAATTCTGTTTTTTGTCAATATGGTGTATGGACTGTAGATTGATGTGGAAAAAATAAATTTAAAGCAGTTTAACATAAGGCAGCAACCTAAAATGTGAAATACTATGAATATGAATACTATGAAGTATGAGTATGAATACTTTCGCAAGGCACTGTAGATATGACAAAACCTGAAAACACAGACTGTGAGGTCTTTATTATAAGGCGGAAACACTGGTTGACAGCCAGCAGCATGAAGTATGACATTTATAGAAAGTGGCCGGTTACTGTTTTTGTGGCAACTGGATTAGGTTTAACAATGAGTGTGCATGATACAAGGTCACCAGGAAGGACAACTACATGTCAGCTGAACTACTGTAGAGGAAATGGGCTGTCCTATCACATCAGTATCGCTTAACACACTCAAGTAGGTTGAAATAGGAAGTTTGAAACTTATGAAAAAGTGGACACAAAAAGTGACAAATTTCAAGAACTCACTGTGCTCTCATAAAGTTGCAATAGTTTGCTAAGATGTAACTACCAAACTGACCATCATTCTTAGTCTGTAGGAAAACAAAACTATAGACAAACACACACCAGGAACAACATGTTTAGGAAAAGATACACAGGAGCATGAGTGATGCTGAGATTTTCTTGAAACACTTTTGTAATAGTAAAAGAGGTCCTGATGAACTCATTCTGAACTTCTTTTACCTCTGTCTGGAAAGTACTGTCATTTGAAATAGTCTGTTCATTGTTTTTAAAAAACTGGACCGAAAAAAATCCCATGTATTTACAGTGATAGATGGAATTGCAGGTTCTTCCCTGTTCACAAAAAAAACAACAACAACTGAAACCATCACAGAAATTCTAATGGCTTTCACAACAAATACCATTACAAACCAACTTTTAATCATTAAAGGGATAGTTCTAAGAATGAAAATTTGATGTTTATCTGCTTAACCACAGGGCAACCAAGATGTAGGTGACTTTGTTTCTTCAGTAGAACACAAACAAAGATTTTTAACTCAAAGTGTTGCAGTCTGTCAGTCATATAATGGCAGTCAATGGGATCCACGACTTTGAGAGTCACAAAAAAACATACACAGACAAACTAAATTAAACCCTGCGGCAAGTGACGATACATTGATGTCTTAACACACAACAGGTTAAAACAAATGGTCTGTGCAAGAAACAGTATTTATATAATTTTTATATATATTTTTTTATCTCTGACCCACCGCAATGTCCAGCTGTCCTAAGCTTGTTCACAACAGCCAGCGTGTTGCACGTCAACATGCTCTGCGTGGAAGCGATCTGTCGCACGTATACGTCACTCATTGTGGGTGCGACGGCTACTCAAAATGGTAATTATTTGTGCTTATCCTAATTGTTGCAACCGATTAAAAGCGAAAAGATTTTGCTTGCGCGAACTCATCCGGGAGTGTTGACTTTTTACCGACTCCCAACTTTTGAGCCTGATCGACTGAAGTTATGGATGCTTACTTTGTTGTGAACGCGCTCAAGACAGTTCAACATAGCGGTGGATCAAAGGTAAAAAAATCATATAAATACTGTTCGGTTTCTTGCACAGACCGATTGTTTTGTGTGTTAAGACAACAATGTATCGTAATGAGCCAAAGGGTTTCATTTGGTTTTGTCCATATATGCTTTTTTGACTCTCAAAGCCATGGGTCTCATTGACTGCCATTATATGACAGACTGCAACAGTTTAAGTTAAAAATCTTTGTTTGTGTTCTACTGAAGAAACAATGTCACCTACATCTTGGATGCCCTGAGGGTAAGCAGATAAACATCAATTTTTCATTTTTGGGTGAACTATCCCTTTCAAACCATCAAAAATGGATTCCTGTAGTGTGCTTTGAGACATGTTCTATTAAGATTTAGCTGTTTTAACAAGCCACCAATAGAAGGTGACCAATTACCAGAAAAAACAAACAGGCACCATTACAGTTCCAGTCAAAGCGGTACAATTCCAATTATAACCAATAAAACCATTATAAATTCTGTGATGGTCTCTATAGTTTTGTTTTGGGGGTTTTTTTCAGCAGGGTTGAGGCCAATAATACCTTATGAACCATCTAGACAACTCTAAAAATGCCAACTAGTTTACAACAAATGAAAAACCACATAACACTTCAAAAACCACATAGAACAGCCTAGCATGCAAACATCTAGCAACCAAACTAAGTTAAACTAAGCTAAACTCGTAGCAACAAACTAAAAAACACAACTGTATGGCAAAACCAGAAAAAAAAAACACTTACCTTAACATCATGGCAGTAAGTTCTGGAAGGTTTTAAGCCAAGTTATTTTTATACAACTCACTTTGGTAACTATTAATCTACAGTACATTTACTATGGCCAGAAACAACTCGCCCAACAGCAGTAACTCTATATTCAGGTGTTCTCAATAATTGCTTTTGTTGCACTGGCTGATAAAACAATCATTTTGGGATTTATATTGACATCTAGTGGTGTGGATGCATTATTGGGCAAAAGCTAAAAGTTTTCAGTTTTCATTGTAGATGTACAACAGTGAGTTTTTACTTTCTTCTAAACTTTATTGCTATGAGTGAAAGTGTGCAATAGAGGTTTTACAAAGATATTTGGCTGGGAATATATGATCTCCGAATAATAAAACAATAACACTCACCAATATAATACGATCTCATGCGATATCATGTGATTGTTCTTGATTTTATTTTAGTTAATTTTTTACAAAAAATAAGAGAAGAAATATCAAGCACAGCTTTAGCTTTGTCTAAACTAAGTCTACTTTTCTACTTTATTTATTTGAAAATACCTAACAGCTCTTTTATATTATTTGCATTTTGGATGTTTGTTATCACAAGCTCCAGTATGTTACGAAATGTCCCATTTTAGAGGTACTGTCGCCCCATTTCTGGCCCAACAATGCCGGTAATCTTGTGATTGTGATGTAATAGTTTGGCAAATGCAGCACTTGTTTATTTTTCTCCTCCGGATTCCTGTCTACTCAATGACATCACAGCCAAAAAGAGACTGAGGAAATTTACTGGGAGCACACAAGTTTAATTCAAATGACTGGATGTGTTTTCTGTGATACCAGCAAAGAGAAATGAACAGTTGAATTTAATTTAATTTCAAAATAAACTATAAAACTAATAAAATAGTAATATAATAATAAAATTAAGTATACATTTGGGGAAAATGCTTATGCAGAACTCAATGCTACACTTATTTACCACTAAACAGGCACATAAGTACCTTAAAGGAACATATTAGTAACTGAAGTGTACGTATTAGTATGTTAACTGTACATATTTGTACTTTTCGTAAAGCCTGTTGCTCCTGCAGTGTAAATCAGAGCAATTTATCATCCGCCAGAAATAAGTAATCTAATCCAATCAAATCAGCCAAAAATATTACATTAGTAATGTACTTCTCCTCTACAAATCTGTCAGTAAATGATGCAAAGAAATTCCTAAGCAATATAAACACCAATAAATATGTGATTTCTTTCTTATTGGCCTTTGCATGTGTGCACAGGTTTGTTTGCTTGTTCTCATTGGCATGTTTCACATCACTTCCTGTAAATTTGTGAAGAACAATGAGGCTTTTGTGGTCACTGTCAGATGTCTAGGCCACATGTGCACGAATACACATTTTGGAAACACCACCATTTGCAAGATTACCAAAGGAGTGTGACCTTTTGTCCTTTTGTTTAATGGTTTATAATGGTTTCTGCAATTGTGTGCGCATGTGTTCTCATTTGTGTGTCAGAGACAAGTTTGGATGTTTTGTAACTCAGTGTTACGGTGCAGTCAGTTTTGCTTGGGCAACTGTAGTTATGACAACTGTACGTCATATAGAAATAATCAACCTGATAAGTCATGTCCATTATGATCTTTTAGCATGGCTAATACGTGCATGCTCACCTGAGATCTCATGGTTTAGGACTCCAGGGACAGTTGTTGGATGAGATTCAGGGACTGGTTTAGGTTTACTGATGCACACTCACCCCTTTGAGGCTGGACAGGAGAAAAAAAAGGAACTAAACCAAGCCCCATCTAGTGACTGTGA
>NC_133364.1:26745328-26754140 GCF_049309525.1 Garra rufa
CAGTCACTTCTGCACCCAGTCACACTTTTACGGTGGCTTTAGAATAAAAAAGAATGCTGACTTAGCATTTCTTTTCTATTTGTGTGTTTATGTTGCCAAATATAAGCATGCATGTGTGAAAGGGCGGGTTACAGTGGTGTGGAGAGACAGAAAGTGAGTACGTGAGTCCGAACACAGCATACTCTGGGATTAATTATTCAGCCGTGAACGAGGGATAAAGAGAGAAAAAAGGAGGAGGTACAAATGTGAAAGAGAGCAGCGTGCCGCATGAGGACAGTTGTGCCAGTTTGCCATCTCAGGAAATATCTTAATACCTCATGGATGCACTGATTGAAACAAGGATTTTTCCCATTTCATCCTGGGTATTACACATATTGCCGTTATTCTTTGATGGGTGTTGCCTTAATTATGGATAATTTTATGTTTCAATGGTTGGTTTTTTATCAAACCAGACTTTCATTATCAGACTTATTATCATCTACCTTTGCTACTTTTATAATGCAGTTACCTATTAATTTTATTTTATTGTCTCAGACCCAGATATTGAATCATAAAATCTGAAAATATATCAAAATATTGGCACTTTAAACAAACCATATTCTAAACAAAGGGAGAAAAAAAACACAAACCATAGCAATTATATTGTGTTAAAATGCAATATGTGAACAAAGCAAGAAAAGTTAATATCACTTGTGAATAAAATATATTTTGTACTGTGTGTCATTTCTAATCATCCCTTCAATTTTTCAATTACGTAAAATTTGCAAAAAGTAGGAAAATATGTAATCATGTGAATTTACTCTAGCAGAACATTTTATTTAAATAAGCATTTAAATAAATGACTGTATGATGATTTGAGATATAATGAAAATGATATATTGGTTTATTTACTGGTTTAATTTTAGGTTCATCCATCACCCTCGTTCATGTTGGGTAACTGAACCAAGATCATAAAGATATAAAACATCATGTTATAGCTGATAATAGAGTCCCATACATATGACGCAAACAGTTTCTTATAGATTTCCATGATTCCTCTGATTGTCTATGCCCTCTGTCCTAAAATTGACCTTCTAAGTTTTCTTTCATTCAAATTTTTAAGTAAAGAAGTTTTGGGTTCAATACAAGTTAAGCTCATCTATGACATGATGTTTATTACCACAAACAATCATTTTTACGCATCCAGATTTGCTAAGTACAATTAATCTACTTACGTACACTAGAAGTCTATATGGCAAGACACTGTACCAAAAATAAAAGTTAAAATACACACTTTTTGACTTACGTAATGTAATGTAATGTACTTATATACATTATATGCTTTAGCATAAGACTAGTGTTATAAAATTACTTAGTAATCATGTAACATTACATTTAGAGCCTCATATTTTTGATACATAGTATTTAAACTAAAACAAAATAGAAATTAATAAAAATTACAAAAGCACATAAAAATATAGCTGCAAGCAGTTACATATTATTTAGCCAGACTGTGCCCACCTAAATCAATGATTAAAAAAGCATTTTTGGCAAATCCAGGTAATTTACCATAGAAATATGTTTTTTAAAATGTTTATGACTGTTATAGTGCCAGCTGTGGTCCGATCCCCTTAAAACATTGCATGCTTGTTTAGAATCACCTGTCGCATGTGCTCAGCAGGTTTCATGAAGTTTTGAGTTTTCCTTTATAGGATTTTGTGTAAATTTGGGCAGAACCCTTTTCTAAACAACCCTGTTATAGCTTCCCAAAGCTCCAGATTGAGCGAAAAACCTAGAACTAGTTTGCAAAAGTAGTTTTTTTTTTACATCTTCTCAATCATTTAACAAACGATTTAATTGACAGCAGTGGTTCTAGTGGCAAAGTTGTCCAGAATGAGGAGTTCTATCGTATGATATGACGTACAACGTACAATTGTTTACACCCTTGAAAAATGTGATATTGCCCTCCAGTGATGATTTATTTCAAATTTTTGGGGCTGTGAGTCAAACAGACCCACCGAGTTTCATTCCGACCGGCCTCCATTAAGCTTGTCTAACAGGTGCTTCGTGCTTCAAACTTAGTTGGACAATGGCGGCCATGTTTTTTGAGATATACAAATGTTCTTGTAGACACTTCAAACCGTGCACACTGATTTTCATGTTGATAGGACAAATGGTTGTGCAGTTATAGCCATTTTTATATAGTTATAGCAACACCAAGTGGCCAAACTCTGCGATTTTTCTCCTGTGACCTCAGATTGAGCTCTTACATAAGTGTTCTGAGTTTGGCGGAGATATCTCACTCCATTCAGGAGTTATAGGCATTTTACTAAACTTTTTTTTTTTGATAATTTTTGATATTCACTCTCCAGAGAATTTTTCTGCACTGGTTTGGTTTCGATTGGGTGAAAAACCTAGAACTAGTTCATAAAAGTAGTTTTTTCAAACAATGCAAAATACCCGGAAATTTCGACAGGTTTATCACTGTAAGGTAAGGACTCCATTGACAAAACTGACGGTTTAGGAGTTATGAGTGATTTCATACTTTTGTTTGCTGTAGCGCCCCCGACAGGCCGATTGGGGTGAGCTTTGGCGACCTTGTAGGGGGTGTGAGTATTACCATCCTTCCAAGTTTCAAGTCTCTACAACTTACGGTTTGGTCTGCATGATCAGTTTTACGTGGAGATCGCTATGCGCTTAAACCCCTAATTACTAAAAACTAAAATTTTAAAAACTGAAAATCTAATTCTAAGTCATTCAAACTAGTAGCAAATACTATAATTAGTATACAAATAATACTAAAACAACACTGAACTTAGGACACACTTTTAACTTACTTAACTTACATACTTTTAAGACTCTGTGAGATAAGAGAGTTTTATGTAGTGTTCAAGGTGCAATTAAGTCTTTTATCTTTGATAAAATTGTGCAGATTGCTTCTTCTGTTGCTTCTAAAAAGCCCTGCAGAGCACGTAGCATTGTTGTCACTTTAGGCCCTAGTGACGCAGGTAAATCTGTGTGTGATGGGTCAGCTTTGACTGACAGGATTAGAAACCGGCCTTCCTGTCCTTATGAGATCTAACAAAAGCAGGGGTTAAAGTAAAAAAAAATCCTGAGCCTGACCTTTTTTGGAAGGGGGGGGGGGGGGTTGAGAGAAACTTAACAGAAGGACTTACTTCAAATATTGACGATGATAACAAAAATAAAGTAACAAGAGCTTAAAGTGCTGACTCTCTTCAATAATTATGCTTTGCACCATTTATTTAAAAGTACTATGTCAAATAAAGCCAAATAAATGCCAGTTTGTTACACAGGGTGACCAGTGGCTGAGAAATTCTGAATGACAAATCATGTTCTGATATAAATGTGCACAAACGTATTTTTAAATCGCAGACACGGTCAGTCATAGACAACGCTGTGCCAGCTGTAACAGTTGCTCCCGGCAACATCGTGGTAAGTTTGAGTGCACGGGCAGCGGCTCTATGACCGGAGTCTACATCATGACGAACAAGCACTTTCTTACCGCTGCTGGACATTAGAATTAGACATTCACTTGTCCGAGTGAAAAATTTACTTGTCCGGGGCAAAAAATGCCTTTTTTTACTTTTTATTTTGCTGTAAATTAATCCATTCTGAAACAAGTCTCATCATTACTCTATAAGGTCTTGCTTTAATCAGAATATTTGTGATATTTGCCTTAAATTGATTTCTAGGACACTTTTTAACTTTATTTTCCTAACCTTACTAACTGTATGTGTTATCATTCACATCAAATTCTTAAATTTTATCAATACATCAAATTAGAATACTTAGACTCTGTATGGTTACACAAATTAAATCAGTATCAACAAACTCCATTTTTTTCACTGCACAGGAAAAACCGAGCCTGCAATGAAATTGACATTTAACTGACATTTAACTGTATTTACTTCGACTGTTTAATGAAGATAAGAGGTTCCAAAAAATGCATTTACACAGTAAAATTGCAAATACATGCATAATGAAGTAAGATTAATGTTTTACTTTTTTTGAACAAATCTAAAATCTAAAACCTAACCACCAATAGGTGGCAGTAGTCACTGTCTTAATGAGCGAGTCACGGATTGGATTCAACCAGTTCGTTCACTGACTCACTCGATTCATTAAAAAAATGCTAAATGATTCAGTACTGAAATACCGCTGTGTTGCTCGGAGATTCACGGAGGTTCTACTGTTGCTTTGCTTAGAATTATTTTCGTTAGCAAAAACGGTTAATGATGTGTCTAAAAAGTAAGCCAGTTAATATTAACTACCAGTTTATTGAACTACTGTTATATAAAATCAATGTCACGTTTGCAATCGTAATGGTGCTTTCCTACCGCAGTATGTTTGTTCATGTTTGTTTCTTTGTGTCTGCTGTTGCGCCTATTAGTGTTGATTTTCTGTGAGTCAGAGAGCCTGCACGAGCTTGATACTTGATACTTCTCGTTTTCAGTCATCTTAAGTAATAAATTCGAATTATGCTCACCAAAGTTTCGTTGCTGCGCTAATTGATGTTTTAATCGTCGGTCGGGCAAGTAAAATCCTCTTTCACTTGCCCTTTCACAAAATCCACTTGACTGGACAAGCGGACAAGTGTTAATGTCGAGCCCTATATATATATATATTAATCTGTGATACTTTATGATACCATCGTTACTTTCTTCAATCCACGTCCAGCGACATTTATTTTTGAGTCCTTTATCTATTGCTAGGACATCATCCCCAGGCTTCATAAACCTCCGCTCCATTTTTTTTCTCCGACAACGCTAACGTGACATTGACGTATGGGTGTCAATCATACTGTGTTGCAATGACCCGCCCTTCTCTGCTTCTGATAGGCTTGTAACGTTAGTTAAAGCTGCGTTCCTCTCATATGATTGGTAGGTGAAATAAATTGGTTTGAAAATATTAAACCGCATGCTCAGGCTCTAAAATATTATAATTTTTTTTCCCCTCACGGCAGCACGCCGGAGATCCGGCACGGTGCCGGAATACTTTAAGCCCTGCAAAAGATCTGAGTCGGGGTTTAACGAGAACCCCCTGACCCAAACGAACTTGGTGCATCATGGGATGCAAATTTACACTTTTATTGCATATAATGCATAATCATTTCAAAAATGCAAACAAAAAAGTATGATCGGACGCAAGTACGGTTCATTTTCTCTTCAAACCCATATATTACTTAATTGGCTAATTGATTTATATGATTAAGTGAATGAGAAACCGTGGGAAGCGGATCCGGAGGTAGTCCGAGTTGCGTGTGCAGTAGCTAGTCGTGCAAAGTCACCACAGTTAACTAATCCCAGAGAATTACAGCTCTATTTAAAGACACAAAGCTTAGCAGGATCATGTCAAACCAGCCAGTAGAACAGCTATATATTTATTTCAGCTGTGCCAGACAGGAAAAAAAAGGTTTTTAAGAGCTTAGAGAGACTAATAATGTTGATGGCCATGACACGTGTGTGAAGCCACCATAACAAATGCTAAAATACTTAGCTAGTCATCATTTAGCTTATCTGTGGCTAAATGTAAAATACATATAAAAAAAACCCTACATTTTTCACTCTACAGCGCTTTAGGAGGCACTTACACAACACCGTTTTCGACTAAATATGGAAAACTTTAAATGTTTCTGCCTTTCATTTACACAACATAAACATTTACCTCAGACTTATTGTGGAACTGCTACATGCTAAGGTGTTTTGATTTGTTTGTAGCATGTTAGTATGCTATTGTTAGAATGTTTTGGGTGTTTGCTAGGTGGTCGTGGCATTTTGGCATTCGAAATAAAACATTTATTGACTTTATCAAGCTATTTTACCAGCATTCAAGAGACATTTAGACAAAACACATTTCGTAAACCTCATAATAAATGGATGAGCTATAGACTTTTAGCTACATTCTCTCTCTGTCACATTCTACAACTGGCCAAATGGATTACACATGACTAAAATGTCTAAAACAACCACCTCACAGTAGCTTCATAATGTCTGTCAGACTTCATAATGCTGCTCTAAGCAGATTTGGATAAATGAGCATTAATTATCCAATGAATTAACAAGCATAAGTCGCCAAAGTAATCAGAGACGTCTTTGTTTTTAGAACCAGTGAAGTTTCTTGCCCATTGCACATCTATGTCAGCTCTGCCCACAGGAAGCTGTGTATAATAAAATAATAAAATAAAAGAGTCTTGCACAATTTGTAAAAAAAAAAAACCCTCAAACTTCCCAACTTACACATTTTAAATTATGATTATAGAAATTCCAAAAGCTTTCTGTTTAAGTCATGCGACTATAGTGTTGTTTGTGTACAGCCTAACTTCAGCTTTTTACTTCTGGTGATGGTATTTAGGATGTGAAGATTATGCTTAACAAATCGTGTAAGATTCATACCTTTTTTGTCACAGAGCTTGTTTTCTTCAACAATCCAAAAGCCAATGGAAACAAACTTGCCTTTTTTGTCTTCTGGGCCTACAAAACAGAACTGTATAAATTAATGTACTCTTGAAATTAAAATTTTCAGCATGTGTGCATTTAAAACATTCTCTTCCTCGAAAACCAAAAAACACATAGAGGGTTTGCACTTACATCACGTTTTGGTCAGTTATACTGTATACGAAGCCATAGGCGACACTCTGATGCAAACAACAGCATGGATTGCATGGTTAATGCACTCCTGAATATGTTGTTCTGCTAATTTATGCTGTCTAAATCACGGAAAGAACGTATGGAAGCTGCTAAATCACAGAGAAGGACTTAGTAAGTATAGGAAAGGGCACAATATTTTGATAAACTTAAGTTAATAGGTGGTAAAAATAGTCCTATGAACGAGCAGTATTAGCCTATTTAAAAGAGTAGCTCACTTTCAGAACAAAAATTTGCAGATGCTGTACTCACCCCCTTGTCATCCAAGATGTTCATGTCTTTCTTTCTTCAGTCGTATGGAAATTAAGTTTTTTGAGTAAAACATTTCAGGATTTCTCTCCATATAATGTTCTATGGTGGCCCCGATTCAGAATTTCCAAAATGCAACTTCAAAGGGCTCTAAATGATCACAGCCGAGGAAAGGAGGGTCTTATCTAGCAAAACGATGGGTTATTTTCTAAAAAAAAAAAAAAAAAAAAAAAAAAAAAAAAAAAAAATTATATACTTACAACCTCAAATGCTCCTCTTATCTAGCTCAGCAAGACGAGCATTTAAGATTAAAGAGTATATAAGTTGAAAATGTTTTTAGAAAATAACCAATCGTTTTACTAGATAAGACCCTTCTTCCTCGGCTGGGATCATTTAGAGCCTTTTGAAGCTGCATTTAAACTGCATTTTGGAAGTTCAAACTCGGGGGCACTATAGAAGTCCACTATATGGAGAGAAATCCTGAAATGTTTTCCTCAAAAAACAACATTTCTTTACAACTGAAGAAAGAAATACATGAACATCTTGGATCACAAGGGGGTGAGTACATTATCTGTAAATTTTTGTTCTGAAAGTGAACTACTCCTTTAAGATATTAGCCTAATATTTCACCTACCTAACTGGAAATTATAAATACAAACACAAATGTTGTTAAGATTCTTGGCTGTTCAGTTTGGCTAAACACAAATGCATTTTGCACTCTTTTTGCGTTGTTAGGCTATAATTTTTGGCTGTCTATAGTAAATTAAATGTTTTTCCAGTCCGACCAATTATTACAGCCCAAAACATGACAATAATTTACCATTTTCAGCAGCAATAATAAACAAAATATGGAAGTTTAGTTAGGTTCAGCTGCATTGTTTACATTGCCAACTGATGACCAGTCCTACTGCCTCACACAAATGATGGTAGGTTCTTTGGATAAAATGACAATATGAACCCTAGAAAATATAAACCCCTAAGACTACTTAAGTTTGCATAATCACAAAGATACTAAACAGCATTTCGGTCAACCAACCTTTCTCAGACATACCAAACACTTAAAGTGTAAGCACATTTGACACATCAGCTGTTAGTAATAATAATCACCACGCCTCAAAATCCCAAATACGCATCATATAATTCGCGGGGACATTTTAAAATTTTTGTCCAACAAAATGCTTACTAAAATATAAATGTCTTTTCCAGATACCACCTGCAACCGACGAGTGCTAGCGCAATTATGGTTCAATGCAATAATGTAAACTAAAGTCAACTGGCTATTATGTTTAAATTTGGTCAGGTATTATTAATAACAAACCACTATTATTTCAAATATGCGCGACATTCCGCAATCGCGAGTTGCTTACACTTGTTACAGGCATTTCTAAAACCAATGGAAACAGCTGGTGGGACATTTTCCATACCATGCAGGATAAGCCGACTGTATCTGTCTGCACATGAATAGCTGGGGGCGTTGGGTTCGTCTCATGTGATAATCTGGAACATTGATCGCCTGATTGACTTCGCACTGATCTGATTGCAGTGGGCTGATGTCTGTTCTGCATCCCTTTAGCCTGAAGCTCACACTCAACGTTGAGCTATAAATAACCATTAGAGTTCACTGATAACTACATTGTAATTTTCTACATGGTCATTTTAGATCAAGGGGTATAATTAAATATATTTGCAGTGTTATTTTAGGATTTAGATAATTTCTTTTGAAAAGAAATTATATCTGAAAATTGTATGGCATGCCTAGTGTCATAGGCATTTGGGAAGGTGATGCAGCCACTGTTTTTTTTTTTTTTTTTTTTTTTTTTTTTTTCAAAACTTAGTTTGAAACTATGCTTGATTATTGAGGATTATTGAAGATGCCATTATTACTGACATAATAGAGAGAATTGAAAATAGAGAGAATT